>NC_050512.1:10124516-10135380 GCF_002922805.2 Oryzias melastigma | reverse complement strand
GTTTTAAAAGTGCCAAGTGTAAAAAGGGGTTAAAAATACCCCAAACAAAACACATTAAAAAAGATAAAAGAGATAAAAAAAATAAAAGTGAGCAGTGGGGATAAAAAACAGTGACAAGTCTAAAAGCACATATCAATCCTAAAACCAAAAGAACAGAGATTTAAGAACACAGGGAGACAACCATCATAAAAATAATTAACAGCTGGTGTGACTCACATTTAAATTTCCCTTCCTCCACACAGCCCCGTCTGTGGTTGCGGGTTCCCAAGCGGTTACACTATCTCACAAGGGTCTGGATTTAGGACATGTACACGTGGCATCAAAGTGTTAAAAGTCACATTAAAAACAGAAACGTCATGCTCCATTTTAACTACTTTGAAACTACCTTGCATCAGTGCCACTGCTTCACCTGCGTCGCTCCTGAAGGGCAATTATGATGAGATGGGAGGGGGAGCCCACGCAAGCAGCACGTCTGGCCTGATTGACAGCCTGTGCAGATTTAATGTCAGTGTGCGGACTTAGTATATTTTAGAAGAGAGGATTTCTGCACTACCTGAACTTTTTCCCGCGCTCCCTTCGTGTCTCCGTTTGGCTCCGTTTGCACACCGGATGAACAACACTCAGGAACGCCTCCTCACCGGGCCTTATAAGCCGTTCCTGAGTGCTGCCCCGGAAATACTCTCCGTCGGGAGAAGGCAGCCGACTCCTGGCCTCCTGGGTCCTAATGTCCACCCGACTACATATAGAAAAAAATGGCAGTTAAAAAAATGTAATAGTTTATAACTTTTGTTAGAGGTTTGCATGACATCCATTTTTAAAAGACTCATTGTACCATATTTGATGATGTGAATGCAGCAAACAGACTGTCATGTCAGCAGTGAAAAAAAAAATCTCATTTTATTTTACCATCGTTGGTACATCTTGGGGCTGCACGGTGGCGCAGTGGTTAGCGCTCTTGCCTCACAGCTAGAAGGCCCCGGTTCAAATCCCGGCTGGGACCTTTCTGTGTGGAGTTTGCATGTTCTCCCCGTGCATGCGTGGGTTTTCACCGGGGACTCCGGCTTCCTCCCACCGTCCAAAAACATGCTTCATAGGTTAATTGGTGACTCTAAATTGCCCCTAGGTGTGAATTTGTGTGTGAATGTGTGTGTGATTGCGGCCCTGCGACAGACTGGCGACCTGTCCAGGGTGTACCCCGCCTTCGCCCATCAGTGGCCGGGATAGGCTCCGGCACCCCCGCGACCCCGAAAGGGATGAAGCGGTCAAGAACATGGATGGATGGATGGTACATCTTGGTCAGAAAATTACAAATCAGAACTAAGTGACTAATGCTGGTTTTTAAGACCGTGAGGAAAACTTAAAATATTTGATTTTTTTACAAAGGGAAATCTGCCTTATAATGTTACTTAATTATGAACTCTGGCCGTACACTTATCTCCAACTGATTTTTGATGGTAGGCTCTGAAAAATCTGTCAAAATATTTTAGTGCAACTTTAATGAATATGCATTGCTATTTTAATTTAAAATAGAAAATGAGTGTTGTTGTTTTTCTTTGACCATGAGAGCCACAATGGAGGGGTCAAAGACCACATGCTGCTCTGGAGCCACAGGTTGCAGACTCCTGCTCTAGTGCAAAGGTGGCCTCCTCTGTGCTATTTCACAAGCTCTGACAATTTAGTCGTAGTGACAAGCAGCCACTGAGGAAAAAGAGTTTGATTTTTCTACTTTCATTAAGTATGACATCATGAATTTCTGTTTTGGAGATTAAAGTTTTTCTTCACCATCAAAATCACTCCGAAGAAACCATGCCAACAATTCCAGACATGCAGGCAGAATCTATTCCATAAACTACATTTCAAACCTGAAACCCAAGGATAGGGCCTTGCACATGGATCTGTACACAGAAAAGATTCAAAACCTAAACAGGGTTAATTAAAAAGCGATAGGTGTAAAAACTAGGACTGTGGATCGTTGCTTAGGTGACGATCCGGTTCGATTCATGAATCAAGCTCAATGATTCACGAATCGAGCCACGATTCTTAGTTTTTAATATGTTTGTTTGTGTGTCTGTCTTTTTACTGGATGTATGAAAATTAAATATTTGTATTAAATCACCATCATGTATACCTTTATTTAGAACAGGAGATCAGAATCAACAAAACTGATGAAAAAAACAAAGATTTAGATGGAAAGAAATGTTTTTTTGTCATTTTATTCTTTTTTTTGTCGACCTTCTGGTTAAGTTCAGCAGTAATATAAACAACATAAAAAAGCATAAAAAAATAATTCTTGTTTCTGATCATTTAACAAAAAAACCCCTGAAAATTCTCTCCACAGTTTTCTTTTCTCAAAGTTCTTCAACATTTTACATTCTAATCATTACATATTGGTGCAGCGCCCGTGTAAAAAAAAACGTTTTTTCTGCGACAGAATCAGCTGATTCACTTTGATTACATCCGCCTTTCAGCAGCACGAGGCTGTTTCTTCAGAGTAAGCTGGAGTTTCGTTAATTGTCAACTGTTGAAGCGTTACCATAACCAAAAGAATGTAAACACTGGAACTAAAGCTCCGGTGTTAAAGTTAATTCATTTTTTTCAGAAGTATGTCAGTGAGCACAACTTCAGTCTCAGTTTCTGAACGGAAAAAAGCTCTCGCTAGTTTTACTTTGAAAGCAGGAAGTTCAATGTCACAAAAATGTGTTTACTTCCGGTGACGGTACCGCTGCTCTTTCGGTTCTGTTTTAGTTTGTAAACTTAAAATCCTACATTAAACTGCCTTTCAAAGCAAAAATACATCGTCCCAGATAATATTTTGATAATGTTTTACTATATTTATAAAGATCCCAAATCAGCAAACTTGGACGTCGCAAATATTGGTACTTGAATTTTCGGGAGCAGATCGCGAATATTCGAGCACCCAGATACTCGTTACAGCCCTAGTAAAAACTGTTCACCATCTTTCTTTGGACTGCTTCTTCCTCCAGTGCAGCTTCAACTGCATCAAACTGCTCCTCATCAGTGAGTGGCAACACAACATGGAAGTCTTTCTGTGTCTGGCCCAGCTCCATGAAGGTTCAGGCTGGCTTTAACGTCAGGGATTTCACTTTTTAAAAACTGCTGAGTTTTTTTACAGTGCATTGTGTACTGTGATTGGCTGATTAACGTGAATAGCTGTTAACCTTGTCAATCAGTCTCATCCATGCAGTGTCTTCTGTATAGATACGTTCCACCTTGCAAATGTACATAAATCTTTATCACAATCAATCTTTCTTTTAATACTGAACTTTTTTTAATGAAGGTTTGAACTATGAGAGTTAAAGCAAGACAGAAAAGTATGAACATGTTCATGTTCGTCTGATAAGTTTGTAAAGTGTGCAATGAGGAGTTTTACAGCATTGAAATATCTGTAATGTTACTTTGTTCATTTCACCCATTGCTGGTTATTTTTAGAATGTATCTCCTCACAATAAATTAGATAACACTAAACAAGCAGTTGAAAGGAGCTTCCTTCTTCACCTCCTGTCTTAACTTTGAATGAGAAAAAAAAGAAATTAAATTTTTCATCAAAATTAAAATTTGTATTTCTGACTGAAATGACTTGGATTTCTATTGTTGCTTGACAATAATCAAAGTTCTTAAAAGTCTAAAAGGGCTCCTCTTTGTGTTTGTGTTCTTGCAGTCCTCCCCCAGAATTATGTGACTGAAGAGGAAGATCTTTGCGACCAGCAGAGGAACTTCAATGAGGAACAGAAAGCAGCAGAAGCTCCACAAATTGAAGAGCAACTAAATGAATCGGCTTCTCCACAGATTAAAGAGGAACCAGAGGAACCAGAACCTCCACAGATTACAAAGGAGCAAGGAGGACTCTGTACCAGTCAGGATGAAGAGCAGCTTGATCTGAAGCAGGAGACCAATACAATGATGGAGATTCCAACTTATGAAGAAAATGAGCACTATGAAGCAGATCTAAACAAACACCAGCACTTTAATGTAACTGATAGTCAGGATGAAGAAGGAAGACATGAAGAATCAACATCAACCACAGATGGAGAGACAGACCCACAGAACAGAGATCAGATGAAGACGAGAGACGGAAGTCAAATTGTTCAAATTGTGAACAGCTCTCACATGTCAGAAAGTCAGTATGACTCCGATGTTAGACAAATCTTTAAGAAGACAACTTTGGTTAAGAGACACAAACGATCCCCAAAAGAAAATAGACTTTCCTATATAAAATCTGTAGATGAAAGTTTAAAAATTGCTCAATATGTGTCTCGCCACATAGGACATGACTATGAAGAAAGACCTAATGTCTTTGTCTGTGATAAATGTGGTGAAAGTTTTAGTCAAAGTTCTTGTCTCAAAGCACACATGAAGACTCACAAAGAGGAGAAGCCTTTTTCTTGTAATGAATGTGATAAAAGGTTTAGTCAAAAATGTGATCTCAAAAGACATATAAGGACTCATACAGGAGAGAAGCCCTATTCATGTAAAGAATGTAGTGCACGTTTTAGTCAAATATCTAGTCTCAAAAGACACATGAGAGCTCATGCAGGAGAGAAGCCGTTTTCTTGTAAAGAATGTGAAAAAAGTTTTAGTCGAATATCTGGTCTCAAAAAACACATGAGAGCTCACTCAGGAGAAAAAAACCTTTTTCTTGTTAAAAATGTAATAAAGGCCTAAACATTTATGAGGGATTTTTCAGCCAACGGAATTGACCAATCTGTAGCGACTAAGTTTGGGACAGTTATTACACCAAAACTTAGAGGAATTGGCTGTTTTTTCCCCATGGTCAATGGTCAAGTGTGTGCCAGAGAAGTTGTGGTTGAAGTCACAACAGGTTTCTTTACGTTCTGTAATTGATATATACTTGTTGTATGCACATAAAATTTAAAGTAGGCTTTATTACATTGTATGTATGTACACATTTTATACAGTGAGGCAAATAAATATTTGAACAAGTTCTCCCACTTAGAAATCATAGAGAGGTCTGAAATTTTCTTCTAAGGTATATGTCTACTCACTGTTGGAGACATCTAAAAATATCTGGAGATCACATTGTAGGATTTGTTAAAAGTTTATTTGTGTGCTACTTTTGCTAATAAGTATTTGAACACCAGTCTATCAGCTAGAATTCTAACCTTCACAACTTATTAGTCTGCCTTTAAATAGTCCACCTCCACTCAACTCATTATCCTAAATTAAAAGAACCTGTTTGAGGTCGTTAGCTGCATAAAGGCACCTGTCCATCCCATACATTCCACAAGACTCCAACCACTAACTTGACCAAAGAGCTGTCCAAAGACACCAGAGACAAAATTGTAGACCGTCACAAGGCTGGAAAGGGTTATGGGGCAATTGCCAAGCAGCTTGGTAAAAAAAGATCCACAGTTGAAGCAATTATTAAAAAATGGAAGAGGCTAAACATGAGCCTAAGAAAGGTGAGAACTCAGCCTAGAACAACAACGGAAGAACTGGTCATTGACCTGAAAAGTGCTGGGACCACTGTTTCCAAGGTTACTGATAGTAATACACATCTAATATCAGGTATGGCATGGAAGGTTCCCCTGCTTCAACTAGAACATGTCCAGGCCTGTCTTTAGTTTGCCAATGACCATTTGGATCCAGAGGAATGTGGTCAGATTTGACCAAAATAGAACTTTTTAGTCTTCATTCAATTTCATGCGTTTGGAAAAAGAAGAATGATATGTACCATCCCAAAAACACCATCCCTGCTGTAAAGCATGGGAGTGGTAGCATCATGCTATGGGATGTTTTCTGCACATGGGACAGGACTGTATTAAGTAAAAGATGATCGAGGACATGTATTGAGATTTTAGGAAACAACCTCCTTCCCTCAGGTAGATGGATCATGGCTGGTCTTCCAACATGACAATGACCCAAATCAAGCAGCCAGGATAACGAAGGAATGACTCTGTAAGAAGCATATCAAGGTTCTGGAGTGGCCTAGGCAGTCTCCAGACCTAAACCCAATAGACAATCTTTGGAGGGAGTGCAAACTCTGTTTTTTCAGCGACAGCCCAGAAACCTGACTGATCTAGAGAAGATCTGTTTGGAGGAGGGGGCCAAAATCCATCCTGCAGTGTGTGCAAACCTGGTGAAAAACTACAGGAAATGTTGGACCTGTGCTATTGCAAACAAAATCCACTGTAGTGAATATTATATTGATTTTCTCAGGTGTTCTCATATTTACTTATAGCAGTAGCATACAAATAAATTATTTTAAAAAATCATACAATGTGATTTCCAGATTTTTTAGATGCATCTCAAAGTGAGTGGATGTGCACCTAAGATGAACATTTCCATGATTTCTAAGTGTGAGAACTTGCAAAATGAAAGGGTGTTTAAATACGTATTTGCCGTATACCAATACAAATATATATTAGTATATTCAGCTTAGTATGGACATTTTTCTTTCAGACAGAGTGGGTGTGCTGTACATTTTAGCAATTTAATTTATACAATGTGAATGTGATAAATGGATGTTTTAGGTCTTATTAATGGAATCAATTTACAGCTGCCTACATTATTATTATTTCCTAGAATGTCAACAGCCTGAATAATTTGGTTAAAATAAATGCTTTAACAGACTTGGGGGGGGGGGGGTCATCAAGAAAAGGGGAAAGAGAGCCCACTGTGCCCACTGCCCAGACATATATTGTACTTGTGAGTGTTGTTTAGGGGAGGCCGAATAGAAAGTTGATGTATGACTGCAAGTCTCTGCAGCAGAGGTCCTCATGACTGGTCCTTGAGAGACAGCACCCTGCATGTTTTCCAGCTCTTCCTGCACTGCTAATTAACTGGATGGGTTGTGTTAAATTAGAATGTGGAGATTTGAGCTAATCAGCAGCGAGGCCCCCCACACCTTAATGTTAAAACACCATAGACAGAGCTTCAAATGTGCTGGCTGATCTGTAATGGTATTTTGACAGCTGCTTTCTCTGCATTTGTCTGGAAAGAAGCTTCCTCATTGTGCATTAACCTTTGAGTTTTCTTAAACAGCAAATCACTAAAATCCCTAAAGAGTACAATAATTATGCTTAAGTTTGTGAAGAGTTTCATACCCAGCTTAAAAAAAAATCACCATTTGAAGGCAAGAGATACCATATTGCTCAAGTGTTGAGTATTAGCCAATAAACACTCCCATACAATTATAATTTATTTAAAATACAAAGCAACACCGATTACCAAAAGAAAATAACTTTTGTAAGCTGAAGAACGGTCTGGTTGCTGGCGGCGTCGGACGCCATGCTAGTTCTGATATTCTCAAGTGATGTCTCAGCTTCATTGGATTCCAGGTGTACTAAAATAAAACAAGGTCATTACCTTCAAGTAGTCGTTCAGTTTTAAACAGTAAAATAATCTGGATTATATACTCTTTATTTAAATATTTTCTCCTTACCTTCATTGACTTTTTTTCAAAGGCTGCCACTTAAAGAAGAGATTTCTGAGGAGGGATTGTGAAAGAACAGAATTGTTATGAGCTTCTGTAGCACAGAACAAATGTCAAAAGTGTGCTAATGGAATTTCTTGCCAGTTCACAACATCTATTTGGTTTTATGTTTACATGAAAAATGAACAAAGTTCAAGTAGATCAAACAAGTTATTAATCTCAAAATCCTAACTGTGTGAAAATGTCAAAAATATTATTCAAAACTTGGTGTAAATAGCTCACTTTGGACTTGCTGACAAATCAAACAAGTCCAGTCAGAAGAAAATTAAGTCGTTTGACATCAATGTGAACTTCTAATTAATTCTTGGTGCACATTTTTTAAAAGTCAAAAAATGTTTGTGGTTCTATTGCACACGACTGCTTTCCACAACAAAAGTTTTAGTGGAGAAGATGTCAAACATGTCAACTTTGTTGCATTTGGATCCAGACTTTCCCTTTTATAAAGCAGCTGCTATGACCATCTCTAAACTATATTTGAATAACTAACTTTAATTTGGAAATAGTGATTCAACTTATTAGAGAAATGTAACAATGTTTAATTTCACAAGGGAAAGATATCCAATACTTCAACAGAAATGACTCAATTCTGTCTAAGTTTAACAGAATAAAATATTTTTAATTCAACTTTTGTCCATTAGGGGGCAGTGTAGGAGTAACATGAAACAATGTTTTTCACTGTCAACAGAAGACAAATTTTCTGAAACATGTCAAACACTGTTGGAGTGTGTGTTATCAGATAATTCTAAAGAAAAGAACAGAGTTTATCAAAAGACTGGGTCTCTATGTGTTCCTCAGGCTGTGCTTCAGCGTCTACTCTCAGGTGCGATCCCACAACTGAGCAGCACGCGGGCTTTGACCTGCTCCGTTTCCGACCTGGGCTGATTCACCCCTCCTTAGACGACCTGGTTGTCCCGGGCTCCCCCAGAAACACCATATCGATGCCGAACTGAGTGTGGACTCCCGATCAGCATAGTCCACTGCAGCTCAGAGCTCCTGAGCTCCAACGATCCTCCAGCCTCAGCCTCCATGACACTTGGATTACAGGCGCGCGCCACCACACCCGGCAGGAAACTTCACCACAAATCAGCTGTTTGATCAACATGGTCTATCATATATAAGGAAAGCTTCTAGAAATACATTGTTAGTGTTAATCATAATAATAAAATAAGAATAATTATGTAGGAAAAAATACATTTTTCTCGACTTTTCTTTCCTTTTCTCTTCTTTTTTTACTTTTCATTTTTTTGTTTTGCTTTTGAAGTTTATTGAAAGAAATAATAAATAGCAATAAAAAGCAAAGAATAATAAAAAAACTTGAAAGGCAGTAACATATCCTCAAAAAGAAAACATATAACAATCATTTCATCAAAATAAAAGTCTTGCTGTTTAACAATTAAAATGACAAAATGCAAATTTTAATTGAATAGAATAGAATAGAATAGTCTTTATTTGTCATTTCACTTGTACAATGAAATTTAAAATAATCCTCATTCATTGGTGCAGAAGCAATAACAATAAAATATAGAAGAGAAGTATAAGAGTATAAAAGTATGAAACAAAGTCCTAGTGCTGGATTTAAAAGATATTCCTATTAAAATACATAAATATAAATACTAAAATACTAAAAGATAAAACAATAAAACCAAGCACACATCTCCCATTCTGCATACATCATAGATATTATTGCACAGAAACCTTTAAGTTGAATTTAAAGAGATTATTGCTCTTGGATAAAAACTGTTTTTGAACCGATTGGTTCTGCACTTCATTGTCTGGTATCTTTTCCCAGAAGGCAGCAGTTCAAACAGTTACTGTTCTGGGTGTGATGTATCCTTGATGATATTTTTACCTTTTTTGTTGCAGCGTTCTACTACTTTTAGCTTATGCTTCACTGTTGATATAAAAAGTGAAATGAAAAGAAATTCAATTGGATTCTCCAACTAGCTTCTCAGCTGCAGCAGAGTAACACATGTTGAGGTAACAGGCTCTGCAGTGATTGGGATCCAGACTTTACTGTTCATAAAGCAGCTGCTTTTACCTGTTCTAAACCAAATTTGAATAACTAACTTTTATTTGGAAATGGTGATTCAACCCGTTAGAGAAGTGTAATATTGTTTTTATTCTCAAGGGGAAAGATATCCAATGATTCAACAGAAATGACTCAATTCTGTCTGTCTAAATTTGACCAAAAAAAAGTTTTTAAAAGTCAACTTTGTTGGATGTTGCTGGTTCTCTTGTCCAGTAGGAGGCAGTGTAGGAGTAACAAGAAACAATGTTTTTCACTGTCAACAGAAGACAAAAACATTCAGGAACAGGTCAAACACTGTTGGAGTGTGTGTTACCAGATAATTCTAAAGAAAAGAACAGAGTTTATCAAAAGACTGGGTCTCTATGTGTTACTCAGGCTGTGCTTCAGCGTCTACTCTCAGGTGCGATCCCACAACTGAGCGGCACGCGGGCTTTGACCTGCTCCGTTTCCGACCTGGGCCGATTCACCCCTCCTTAGACGACCTGGTTGTCCCGGGCTCCTCCAGAAACACCATATCGATGCCAAACTGAGTGCGGACTCCCGATCAGCATAGTCCACTGCAGCTCAGAGCTCCTGAGCTCCAACGATCCTCCAGCCTCAGCCTCCATGACACTTGGATTACAGGCGCGCGCCACCACACCCGGCGGGAAACTCTACCTCAAATCAGCTCTTTGAGCAACGTCTGTCACACACGAGAGAAGCTTCTTGAAATAAATTCCAAGTGTTTCTATTGTTAAGCAGCCTTTGTGTTGGTACTCCAGCAAGATCTCACGGGTTTGCCTGTTTTGACCGTTGCGTGCCGATACAGAGGACGTACGAGGACTTGCAAAAAGCTTCAACTGTCCGGAATAGAAGCAGGATGGTGAAGGATCTCATGTTTTTTTTTTCAAAGTAGTGATTGGCCGGTCATTTTCCTACACACAGTAAGGTTGCATGCGTGGTATTATGCACCTGGTCTTTGCCTTTTCAAGGTGCAAGAAGGTATAAAGGATTTGTTTGATAAAAATTATTGCATTTTATTGTTATCATTGACTTGTATGACAACAAGGAGGGAGAAGCAGATCGGTACATGTTGGCAAAACAGAAAATATGAGTGTAATTAGAATAGAACAGAATAAAATAAAACTTTAGTGATCCCACAAAAGAGAAATTACCTTGTGACCATAGTTCTATTAAAAACAGCTGATAGATAATAAATACGGCACTTAAAAATAATATTTCCTGTCTAGTGTCTACAAGGCATCATAAGAGAATAACAAAACAAACGCACACGCAAAAGTTGTGAACGACTGGTTCAGGGAGAATGAGACATCATTTTCACACATGGATTGTCCACCACAGAGTCCAGACCTTAACCCCAC
>NC_050512.1:10120669-10122584 GCF_002922805.2 Oryzias melastigma | reverse complement strand
ATGAACAACCTGGAAAGCTGTCCCACAAATGAGGATGTTATAACTAAATGAGGCCATAGTTCAAGTTTTGGGTCTAACAAATGACACTTAAAGTTTAGTTTCTTAGAGAAATGGGGAAATTCAGTGTGAATTTAATCCTTTTCATTGGAACATTAGTCACCTGAAGGTTTCTAAATATTTGCTTAAATCAAAAATCCAATTTGCATTAGATGAATTTCATGCAGAAAAAGTCACTTTATCCCAAACTGGTCATTCCTAAACATAATTTCAAAGTTGCAAGGCAGTGGTGTCAAAGGCCTGTTTTTTTTTTTTTTAAACCAGAAATTTCTCTCTGCCACTAAATGCTTGGATTGAGCATGTTTAGCCTTTAAAGAATTTGAGAAACCAGATATGATTAAATCTTAAAAGTGAAAGGTGAATATATATTAAATTACTTTCAGAACAAGTGTTTATATTTATAAATTGTACAAATGATCCAAGTTCCACTACCTGAATGTCTTAAGCCATTTTCATATTGGTCTGCTGCCTCTGTTTTCCAAATCTCCTCTGAGGGCGTGTGGCTTTTGGTCCTGAGCTGACACTAACCCCCAACCCACAGGACGTACGAGGACTTGCAAAAAGCTTCACTAACTGTCCGGAATAGAAGCAGGATGGTGAAGGATCTCATGTTTTTTTTTTCAAAGTAGTGACCGGCTGGTCATTTTCCTGCACACGGTAAGGTTGCATGCGTGGTATTATGCACCTGGTCTTTGCCTTTTCAAGGTGCAAGAAGGTATAAAGGATTTGTTTGTTAAAAATTATTGTATTTTATTGTTATCATTGACTTGTATGACAACAAGGAGGGAGAAGCAGATCGGTACATGTTGGCAAAACAGAAAATAAGAGTGTAATTAGAGTTGAACAGAATAAAATAAAACTTTATTGATCCCACAAAAGAGAAATTACCTTCTGACCATAGTTCTATTAAAAACAGCTGATAGATAATAAATACGGCACTTAAATAATAATATTTACTGTCTAGTGTCTACAAGGCATAATGAGAGAATAACAAAACGAACGCACACACAAAAGTTCTGAAAGACTGGTTCAGGGAGAATGAGACATCATTTTCACGCATGGATTGTCCACCACAGAGTCCAGACCTTAACCCCACTGAGAATCTTTGGGATGTGCTGGAGAAGGCTTTGGGCAGTGGTCAGACTCTACCATCATCAATGCAAGATCTTGGTGAAAAATGAATGCACTGGATGGAAATAAATCTTGTGACATTGCAGAAGCTTATCAAAACAATGCCACAGCGAATGTGTGCCGTAATCAAAGCTAAAGGCGGTCCAATGTATAATGTACGTATGACCCTTTTTTTTGGTGGCGACTTTTTTTTTTGGCCAGTCAGTGTACCTGCTTCGTTGATAATAAAGTTCATATTTACATATTTGTGGCTCTAATAGATTTACAGTCTGCTGTTCAGATTGCAGGCTCTTTCTGTTCATGCATGATGGGATGAGGATGAACAGAATCAAGATCACCAATTTACTGTAGAACTGTGGGACTTTATTTCCAGAAATGGAAAGAGAAAATGCTGATATTTTGTTCAGTATGTGAGGACAAGTTAAGAGAAAATGTTCTGGGACATCTGAAGATGCTTTTTAGCTCTGTGTTCTGTTGGGAAGATGTCCACCTGAAGATCCTCTTGACTTGGTTTGCACATTTAGTTTTTATAGAAATAATTATAACTGATGAGTAACAAATAGAAAAAACAAAAAACAGATTTTACTTGTTGAACTTTGTTTATTTACTAGTGATAAGGCAAAAAGTCCCTTCATGATGTCTGATGATCGGATTAGATTTTTTATTTAATCTGTTTATTCGTTCCATTCATGTAGAGACCATGACATTAACATATTCAGTACACAAT
>NC_050512.1:10106945-10120540 GCF_002922805.2 Oryzias melastigma | reverse complement strand
AGTTTTGTCTTTACAATTTTTTTTAATTATATTCTATTAGTACATTTTTTTTAAATTTCCTGTTGAGCATTCCAAACTTTTACCTAATTTTATCTTTTCTAACAAAAGAAAAACATGTCTGTTTTAAAGCAATGAGAGCAACTTGAAACTTCAAATCTTATTTCCTCCTATGATTTTCATCTTCTGAGGTGTAAACCAATAATTCTTGTAGAATTTCTGGCATCTCTCTATTTTTAACTTTGAGCATTGCTGTTTTACTGAATCCTAAATTTTCAACGGTCTTGACTCCACAAATAAAGAATTTGTATGTTTTCTCCATCCAATTATTTGAATTGTTCAACTAACTTTTTCTGCTGTAAATGTAAAGGTGTTAAATGAGTTTTATATGTATTACCCCAAACTTCAACAGAGTAATTGAAATAAGGGAGTACAATTGAACAATATAACATTCTTAACACATTACAGGATAAATACTACATAACAAATACAAAAACAAATACAATTTTAGCCACTTTTAATATATGAAATATGCTGCTTCCAAGACAATTTTTTGTTCAAAATTAACCTAAAAAATCTAAACTCAGAAATGTTTTTCAACTGTTACTCCATCAATCGATAGTTTTACTTCCTCCTTTTATTATTAGCAAAAACCATAAACTTAGTCTTTTCTAAATTCAGTGAAAGTTTATTATTATTGAACCAATATTTAAGTTTGATCATTTCAATTTCAATATCTTGTATTAAATGGTTTACCTTTTTTCCTGAACAAAAAAAAAATGTTGTATCATCAGCAAATAGTTTCAATAAATTTCATACTTCACAAATGTAATTTATATATATATAAGAAAAAAAAGGAATGGGACCCAGTACTGATCCTTGTGGTATACCACACTCAATATTCATGCATTTTGAGGAATGACTGGAAAACTGTACATGTAGTTGCATTTAATGCAAATTTGACCAATTAAGAATCACTCCTCTGACCCAAACAGATTTAAGTTTAAATTTAAAATAAAATAATCCAAAATATTAAATGTCTTTTTTAGATATGCAATAGTAAAACATTGCAGATGTTTACAAACACTACAAAAAATATATTTTGCAGCATAAATCTATGAGAAAAGGTTCATCATCTCAGCTTTACAGAGCAGAAGAAACTAGAGAGACAATTGTTTTTCAATAGCCATCGTTGAAGTCTTTACCTTCTTCAGCTTGTTGACAGCTTAAATTCTTGAGGTTTGAGCTGAGGAACGTTTCCTCCTGTTGAGCAGAGATAGTCAACATAAAATTATAATTAGATACCAGCAGGGGCAATGATATTATATATTAGTAATCAGAGGTATGCTCACCTAATCCACAGGAAAACTGCAGCAAGACAGATAGAAACTAAGACTACTGCTGAAACTCTTCCAACAACAGCGGCCCATGATGTTGGGTTGATGCTTTTAACAGTGAGAGTCTTCACTGATGACATGAAGATTTCTTTTGTTTTAACAACACATGAGTAGTTTCCTGCATCCTGACTGGTGACTGCATCTATGACCAGGTGTTTGTTTTCCACCTTCAGAGGTTGATGGTTCAAATACCAGTGAAAGTTTGAGTTGGGAGTCAGAGGACAGCTGGTGCTGCATGTTAATGTGACTTTCTGACCCTCAGTCACTTCTGAAGAAGGTCTGATCTCAACTCTCAGATCTAAAAGATTCAAGGAGAGAACAGAAAAATACATAACATGGAAAGAAATAAAGGATTTATTTTGGTCATCCACTTTAGTAAATACATGATAGATGATATTTACCTGTGACAATCAAAGTAACTTCAGGAAAAGTGGATTCTTTCAGTTCATTAGAGTTTTCTCCTATTTCAAACACATATTCTCCTGAGTCACTTTTACTCAGTTTTTCAAATCTAAGGTTATGCTTGTTCGGGGAGTCATAAAACTTCACCTTGTATTTATTTTCTATAATCTCTTCTTCTTTCTGGTTTATATTTCTGTTTATTTTAAGCCAACGTTTCATTATTGGCTGCTGGTGTTGAGAATGTGAATATTCACAGGAGATATTCAGAGAAGAGCCTTTCAGAGCACAGATTCTTTTTGGGAAACAATTCACAGTCCAGCAGCTGCTGTGATCAATACCTGAAATGTAAATGAAACGTGACTTTAATGTTGAGGTTTTCATCAAATGGTTTCAACTAAATCCATACAGAGATGCTAAAATCATTATTATTTACTGAGCACATAAAGTTCACAGAATGACAAATGTGTTTTTTTAATCAAAATTAACTTTGTGTTTGTTCACACTCACAGACATCAGCTGAATGAATATCCTGAAGATCTTTTACAGCACAAGTGAAGGTGTCTGTAGATGATAAGGGAAACGTTTTCTGCTTTTCCTCTGGTTTTCTGTTCCTAAACAAATCAATGGAGGCCTGAGGATCAGTCAGAGAACAGCTGCTGCTGCTGCTGCTGCTGCTGCTGCTGCTGCTGCTGCTGCTGCTGCTGATGCTGCTGCTGCTGCTGCTGCTGCTGCAGTTTAATTTGACATGATGTTGGTCTACAAAGCTCTGGTGGAGAAAGATTTCTGTTGAGAGATTATAGATATTTTTCATGATTCTAACTGATTCAAGTCAATGGAAAGTATCACCACAAACAATCAGTTAAAAATTGACTTTAAATCAAACTGAATGAGAAGTATGAAAGGTGAAAGGTCACCTGTTGGAAACATGATTGAACATTGTTTCTCTCCTGATGAACACATGCTCCCTCCAGCATAGGTCACTCTGAAACAAGCTGATGTGACTAAATCTGGTTGAAAAAGCAAAGACTTTTCATTATTTAAACCTACAAGAACGTATTCTGAGAATAAAAAGTGAGTTTATTTCAAGTTTCTTTCACACAGGAAGGAAGAATGTGCTGCTGCTCACCGACTGAGACTTCAGGAGCTCTGAAATCCTCGTGACCTTTGACAGCACAGGAGTAAGTGACTGCCTCCTCACCGCTGACCAGCTCTTGGTACCATGGAGACCAGTCCTGATAGAGGAACTGTCTGTTCTTGAACCAGATGAAGCCTGTGTGTTTTGGAGTGAAAGGACAGCTGCTGCTGCACATGAGTGTTACTGTCTGTCCATGTTTGGAGGGAAACACCTTCACCTGCAGCTCTGCAACAACAGTCAGAACAGTCTTTGCTGATTGTTATTTACACGAACAGACGCGCATTTTAAAACCACTTTACCTCCAACATAGAGCTGAGTTTGGTTTCTGCTGCAGATGTCTCGTCTGTCAGCAGATTCACAGCAGACATAAAATTTCTCATCGTTCTTGTTTAGATCATTGATGGTCAGAGTGGGACGACTCCCTTCAGATATTCTGTACTTTTTTTGGTTTCCATCCACAACAACCTCATGAAAGTCACTCTCTGAGGCCTTTGTGAACTCAGTGAACCATTTATATTCTTTGTCTGCTGCTGAATCTCCAGCAGAGCAGCTCAGATTCACTGATGAACCTTTAAATGCACAGATGCTGTTTGTTTGTCCCTGAACTCCTGTAACAGAAGATTTCCAGAACTATCAAACAGAATCTGAGCCGGTTCTTTAACTGATGCCTACAAATAATCTGAGATTATTTACCTGATATGTAAAGAATGAAAAGCAGACATCCAGCTTCTGTCAGGAACATGGCTGCTGTCTTCTTCAGCTTTGAACACGTGACTTTTTCTTCACTTTTTGTTTTCATCGCTCTCGTTTAGATCATTGATGTTCTGAGGGGGACGACTCTTTTCTGATTTTGACTTTTCAGTGCTATAAAGTGAACAAGGATTGTCAACAACACTTTATATTATGTATAAAATATCCCCGTCCGCAACATTAAACAATAGTACTTCTACTGACCAAAACCAAAGAGCTGTCAAAGGACACCATAAAAGAAAATGTATTCCAGCACCAGGCTGGGAAAACTGATTCTGCAGCAGACTAGCAGCTTAGTGTGAAGAAATCAACTGTGGGAGAAATTATTAGAAAATGGGAGAAATGCAAGAATATTGGTGAACCATGAAAGTTCTCAGTCCGTGAGGTCGAAATGATCACAAAGATGGTTATCAACGTCCCATAGCAACACAGGAGGACCTAGTGAATGACCTGCAGAGAGCTGGGACCAAAGTACTAAAAGCTTTGAAATAACAATCCTTGCTCGTCTTTTTAAGTGGGAGAACTTGAATATATTTTTGCCCCCTTGTACTTGTTGAATCGCAGCAGAAATTCATTTTTCAGTGATTGTTGTATTACACTATACACTTTCACATAACTCCTCTCTCATTCATTATTCCTTTAACAGTTTTGAAAGTCAAATCAAATTTTGAAAATGTATTCCTGCTACATCAAATATTTTTAATTGAGAATTTCAGAATATAGTCAAATGGTTGAAATGCTTACCTGAGTTTTAATATGATGCTCCAGTCCTCATTGATCTGTTTTTAATTGATGATCTTTCACAGTAATACCACTCTATTTCTTTTTAAAGTTAGTGAAAAATATAAAGAGAAAAACACATTGGAAAAGATAAATAAGATAAACTAAACTTTAAATTCTTTTTTGTAGGTCTGTCTCAGTAAAGTCACAGCTTTGAACTGCAGAATGACTGATTCATGTGTGGTTAAAGTTCACTTTGCTGGCTGGAAACAGTTCCTTCTGTAAGAACCACTTCCTTCCTTCTGCTTTCAGAAACTCTCACCCAAAGAATTTCTTCAGTTTAAGACATTCAGGGTTTGATAGATTATTGTTTGTTATAAAATGAAAATCTAGATGTACTGATTTTCTTCAGTAAATTTCAAAAACAGTTTATACACGACTCATATCTTAAAATTACAATTGACCCTAAAAACACCAAATTCTGCTCTAATCTATGCAACAGCAATACGACTTCTCATCATTTTCTGCATTATTTTGTTTTTACTGTTTTTAAAAATATCTTCTGCTGCATGAAGCCGTCTTTACAGAGTCTACAGGATGTGGTTCTTGCTGAACTAATTTTATGAAAAGTCATTGTGTCTGTGGTCTCATATATACAGAAACTGATGCTGCGCTCAGCGTCTCTTTGCTTTGAAAGGCAAACCATTTACATTAAAATGAAAGAATGTTTGCAGCTGCAGCAAAAAGCACTTCACTTTGACCCTTATTATTAAAACACCATGTTATTTTTATGATGGTTTGTTCTCACACTCGTTTAAACGTTACTGCATTCTTTTAGCATCTCTCTGGTCCTCTTAGGGCCTGCTGTTTCTCTGGGTGACACCTCCCATGGCTGCAGGATCTGGGGAGAACCCCTTTCCCGACAGGGGAACCAGACCCTTTGGCAATAGTAGCCGTGTCCCTTGGGTTCTGGCTTCCTGGGTCTGGCGGCCATCTCTACACGCAGGGAGATTGATTACTGATCCAGCGATCACATCTGAGCCTGGGGAGCTTAAAGGGTTCTCCTGCAGAGACACAGCTGCTCCTCATTACATCTAATCGTCTTTCTCCTCAGATTAGCTTGACCCAAACTTTGACTGAGATATACCAGTAGGTGATGGGTTGTGTCTGAATCCCCCCTTATAGTGCACTATATAGCATGTTCCCCATTTTCTAGTGCTGTCCGAATCTATCAATTCCAAAAATGAGTGCACTCAAAATTTCCCATAAGTCTTTGCGAAAAACTAGCATGCATCGATTCTCTTGAGATTAGAAAATATAGACCACGATGCATTGCGGTCCGACAGTTTCCAGCAAAAAATGTGTTTAAATGTAATATTTTAATTTTAAAAATACATTTTCACCGTCAGAACACAGTGGAGTCATATATAAACGTGAAATGTTGGATTTATTAGATTTTCACTTTGTGAAATCGATGACGTCCTATCCAGTGTTTAGAAAAACAAAAGAAAAGTAGTGAGCATCCTATCCGAATTACCTTTAAAATCCAGGGCACTATATAGTCCCACATATAGTTTTTTAGTAGTTAGGGTTAGGGGTGGAATTTGGACACAACCATGGTAGTTTACCTAAATGCTGTGTACCGTCCTCCATCAAACTACTCAAGAAGAGAAACTTTATTGACACATAGGTAAGGAAACCTCACAAAGCTAATGACATTTCAGGCCAGTTCAAAAAGTGAATTTGATATTATGTTTAGTTAAAAAATTAATGAAATCTAAGTTGATCAAATAAGAATTAATTATCTTAATATCATGATTATGTGAAGCAGTCAAACATATGTCTTAATTAAAACTTGGTGTATAAAGCTCTCTTTGGACATGCTAACTAATCAAACCAGTTCATTTGACACCAACGTAGACTTTTCATAAGTGGACTGAAAAGGTTTAAGCTTCAGTTTATTTTTAACACTATTTAGATCAGGGGTGTCAAACTCAATCGCACGAGGGACCACAATCTAAAAAAACACACCTTAGGTCGAACAGGAAAAACATTTATTGAACACACTAAAACTAAATTTTAAAACTTTTATCAAACAAAACTTTTTTATATTACTATGAATAAAAACAGGCAGGAATATAACTAATATAACTTAAACCTTGACTTTGTAATTTAGAACATTAGAAACAGTCATAACAGACAACAAATGAACAACCAAAACAAGTACAACAGAATGGTGTTCAAAAAGGAGCGGGAAGAAGAAAACTTATTTAATCCCACCTTCTTTACTAACTTAAATTGAGTTTACTGCAAACTTGCTGAATGCTGAATAGATTATTTGATTATTCTAAATTTTCCACATGTATAACAGCAAGTGTGTGATTGTGTGGCCCTTTGACAGACGGACATGTCCATGTTTTGTCCAGCATTTGGAGAACAGTAGTCTGGGATAGGCTCCAGCAACCCTGTAACCCCAAAATGGATTCAGAAAATGTCAAACGTCAAATTTGTTCCTTTTCAAAAGGTCCCAGTACTATTTTTCTATTTTATGGAGCTTATTTTTGAGGTTTACTGGAATGAATAATAAATAGCAATACAAAGTACCAAATTTTAAATTTGAAAGGAAAAAATATACTTTTTGAGAAAAAGTATAGCAATCATTTCATCAAAAGTCCAGCTGTTTCAGCTTTAAAATAACTATATGCAAATTTTACTGTAATAACTGTAATAATGTTTAATTTCACAAGGAGAATATATCCAATGCTTCAACAGAAATATCTAAATTTGACAGATTTTTAAAGTCTACTTTTGTTTGATGTCGTTGCTTCTAGTGTCCAGTAGGAGGCAGTGTCTGGACAAGAATAAACAATGTTTTTCACTGTGAAAAGAAGACAAAAACATTCAGGAACATGTCAAACAGTGTTGGAGTGTGTGTTACCAGATAATTCTAAAGAAAAGAACAGAGTTTATCAAAAGACTGGGTCTCTATGTGTTACTCAGGCTGTGCTTCAGCGTCTACTCTCAGGTGCGATCCCACAACTGAGCGGCACGCGGGCTTTGACCTGCTCCGTTTCCGACCTGGGCCGATTCACCCCTCCTTAGACGACCTGGTTGTCCCGGGCTCCCCCAGAAACACCATATCGATGCCGAACTGAGTGCGGACTCCCGATCAGCATAGTCCACTGCAGCTCAGAGCTCCTGAGCTCCAACGATCCTCCAGCCTCAGCCTCCATGACACTTGGATTACAGGCGCGCGCCACCACACCCGGCGGGAAACTCTCCCTCAAATCAGCTGTTTGATCAACACGGTCAATCATATATAAGGAAAGCTTTTAGAAATAAATTACAAGTGTTTCTTTTGTTACATTTTTCTTTCACTCAAAAATGTTTTCTGTTCATTTTTTAAAGTTTGTGAAAAGAAAGATCTTTCTAAATAAATATGTTTTTGCTACTATTATTTTACTTTGAAAAGCAAAACATAGTTGTTAGATGTAAAAAATAAATAAATAAAATGTATGCAATGGCTTTTAATTCATTTTACTACTGCTTGACACAAACATTGTCAAGTCAAACTGAATGGAGGTACACTTCATTATGAAACAAAAATCTGTGAAATGATGACAGGAAGTAGGAGTGGGCTTACCCTGCTCCCAGGAGTCTTCTTGACCTTGGGGTCCCGGTTTGGGTCCTTCCCTCCTTACCCTTTCAATCATCATGGGAGCCTGGTCTGTTCACTCTAATTGCACTATAGTCAGATCCTCAACTGCAGCGAGGTTTTAACCACCAGAAAAGGAGCTTTTCTATGGATTGGAATGGGTTGGTGCAAACAACTCTTCCAGAGAAACCCTCCAATTGGTACAAACCTTTATTTGAACTGTAAGAAATAGAAAATCACAACAAAAATCAAGAAATCAACTTTAAAAAATGTACATAAATTTAATTGCTATTCATTGAGAGAAATGCGTTTTTTACCTCTCTTGCCAGCAAGATGCACTGAGAAAGGAGCACACAAGTAGATTGCATGTTCTGCAGACGTTTTAATCTGAAAGAGATGATTGGTTGCTGAGCGGTGTCTTGGGAGAGTGCTTACAGTCCTGTTTTTCTCAGGTGAATCCTCTAACAGTGACCAACCCTTCATGTGGAACGGGGACGTAGCAGTGGGATACTCCAGGTTTTGCTGCACTTTTTTAATTAAGGGGGGGTCCTAATCATCCTAATGACGTCATGTGAATTTCCTCCTATCAGCAGCAGACCATCTTTGAACTACTTGAAATTTGTAATCCTATTAGAAGTGCTGACCACATGTCCTTTTATCTTTGTGAAGTTGGGTGTGTATAAAGTCGGGTGTATTTTTTATAAAGTTGGCTTTTGGGTGAATAAGGGTTGAGAGTATTGTGTGTGTTCTATTTTTTTTACTTTTAATTGTTTTTTTTTACTGTGTCAGGTTTGATGTTGGCTTGGAGACGAACATAGACACAATTTTTTGAGTTTTAAGCAAAGAGATAAATAAAACAACCACTTTCAAAGATCATCTAAAGCAGATGAAAGTTGTTGATCTGTCTCCTTCAATAAAATAAAAAAATGTGTCATCTGCATATACACAGTACAAGCCAAAAGTCTGGACACAACTTCTCATTCAATGCATTTTTTATATTTATAATTGTTGACATTGTAAAAATTCTCACTGAAGCATCAAACTATGAATCAACACATGTGGAGTTATGTACCTAACCAAAAAAAAGCTGAACTAACTGAATTCGTCTCTGATATTCTAATGTCTGATTACTGCTCCGCACACTCTTGGCATTCTCTTGATGTGCTTCAAGAAATGGTTTTCGATTGACTGAAGATTGTTTGGTCTGGACCGAGTCCGTTTAATTTGTTTCGGATCGAGTCCTGAACCTTGCGTTTGATCTGCATTCAGACTGCCGTCAAGCTGACTTTCTTGTTCTAAATCAAAGTTTGTAAACAAAACCACATGACTAAAGATCTCTCTACGCTCTTCACTATATGTCATAACCACTTAAACGCACCTTTGTAACCATCGTCTCGCCAGTAACCGCCTTGCAGCATGCCTCTGCCGTCCCAAAGTAGCAGTAAAAAGTGTTGTACCTGACGCTGATACAGACATTTAAATTTAATCAACGAAATATGAGTGAAGTTTCCCGACAAAAACTCAAAACTTTCAATTTCCACCATTTTTCCACATCTTGTTGCTTTGCCCTTCCCTTGTAATTCTTGGCCAATTCACCATTGTTATTATTATTATTAACACTATCATTTAATTCTAGTAGCTTCTCTCATATGTGACAGACCACGTTGATCAAAGAGCTAATTTGTGGTACAGTCTCCCGCCGGGTGTGGTGGCGCGCGCCTGTAATCCAAGTGTCATGGAGGCTGAGGCTGGAGGATCGTTGGAGCTCAGGAGCTCTGAGCTGCAGTGGACTATGCTGATCGGGAGTCCGCACTCAGTTCGGCATCGATATGGTGTTTCTGGGGGAGCCCGGGACAACCAGGTCGTCTAAGGAGGGGTGAATCGGCCCAGGTCGGAAACGGAGCAGGTCAAAGCCCGCGTGCCGCTCAGTTGTGGGATCGCACCTGAGAGTAGACGCTGAAGCACAGCCTGAGGAACACATAGAGACCCGGTCTTTTGACATACTTTGTTCTTTTCTTTAGAATTATCTGGTAACACACACTCCAACAGTGTTTAACATGATATAGAATGTTTTTGTCTTCTTTTCACAGTGAAAAACATTGTTTGTTCTTGTCCAGAGACTGCCTCCTACTGGACACTAGAAGCAGCAACATCAAACAAAAGTAGACTTCAAAAATCTGTCAAATTTAAATATTTCTGTTGAGGCATTGGATATATTCTCTTGTGAAATTAAACATTATTACAATTATTACAATACAATTTGCATATAGTTAATTTAAAGCTGAAACAGCTGGACTTGACCTTTAAATACTTTGCACCAAGATCTAATAAAAAAAACAATTAATAAGTGGACTTGTTTGACTAGTTAACAAGTCTAAAGGAAGCTTTTTACACCAAGTTTTGAGTAAGAAATATCTTTGAATTTTTCACACAATTATAATTAGTAGTTGTTTGATTGAGTTGGATTTTTTAATTTCTCATTTTAAATGTGAAACTACATAAATGTTGTAAACTGGCAAAAAAAAAAATCAAAAATTCTGTGAGGTGTCATGTGTGTCAGTCAAGGTTCTAATTCTTCTTGTGTAGTTGTGTAGATAATGTAGGTGCATTATCGCCATCTACTGGTATGTCATAATCAAAGTTTGAGTCAACCTGAAGAGAAAGATAATTAGATGTAATGAGCAGCAGCTGTGTCTCCTGCTGGATAAACTTTTTAAGCTCCTCTTGTTTGTTGGGTTCTCATTCAGTGTCTGACAAGATGGGAGCTGAGTCAGTTTTGGCCCTTTTCATTCTGGCTGTTTGCTTCAGCAATGGTATGGTGATTTAATGTTCTAATTCTATGAAATTTAAGCCCCAAGTTATAAATGTTGATGGGCGGTGTCTAATTTTTGGTAAATGTTTCTTCAAAGCTTTAAGCTTGCCAGTTGCAAGACAAAGCCAGAATGCTGATGATGAACTGCTGGTGAAAGACAATGGTGAGGTAAATGACACTTGTTGTTCTATGCTAGAGAATCTTGTAGTAATTCTGTTCTGTACCCCCTCCAGAAATAATTTCTTTAAGTGGCAGCCTTGGCCTTTTGCAGTCAATGGATTCCAGTTTGAATAAAATTGAAGAAGGTAAGGAAACTATACATGATCAAGATTACTTTGATAACTGGAATACAACTCAAAGAAAAAGGATTTGTTTTCTTTTAGTAAAACTGGAAACCAATGAGGTAGAAGCTGAGGAATCACTTAAGAGGACGGAGGACGACGCCGCCAGCAACCAGACTGTGTCCGACGCCGCCAGCAACCAGACTGTGTCCGACGCCGCCAGCAACCAGACTGTGTCCGACGCCGCCTTCCGATTTCCAAGCATTCAATACCTTTGGT
Organism: Oryzias melastigma; assembly: GCF_002922805.2. NCBI lineage: Eukaryota > Metazoa > Chordata > Actinopteri > Beloniformes > Adrianichthyidae > Oryzias > Oryzias melastigma. The sequence goes on along the minus strand of NC_050512.1, from coordinate 10,109,112 downwards.
AGTTTGTCTCTGTGAAATTTGAATAAAATAATTCTTTGGAAAAACTAGGTCTATATATATATATATTTCTCCTCTTCCCTTCTCTCTCCAATCTTTCCAAGAGCCTCCAGACTAAAGCCCAAAAGCTTTCCAATTTTTGATGACATTTGAATAATGGCATGACACTAATCTAAGGATATTGTAGGATTTGTCCACACCAGCGACAGACTCGTGTGTTCAGAGGATGTCACTGTGTGGTAGGATTACCCTGAAAATTAAGACAGCATTAGCAGAGGTTTATCAAACATAACTAAACCTTTGTGGAAAGGTAAAATTTGAACTTAAATAAAATTACCTTTCTTGAGCCTTTGTTTGAAAATGAACAACCTGAAAAGCTGTCCCACAAATGAGGATGTTATAATTAAATGAGGCCATGCTTCAAGTTTTGGGTCTAACAAATAACACTGTTTCTAAAGTTTAGTTTCTTAGAAAAATGGGGAAATTCAGTGTGAATTTAATCCTTTTCATTGGAACATTATAGTCACCTGAAGGTTTCTAAATATTTGCTATAATCTAAAATCCTCTAATTTTCATTAGATGAATTTCATGCAGAAAAAGGCACTTTATCCCAAACTGGTCATTCCTAAACATAATTTCAAAGTTGCAAGGCCGTGATGTCAAAGGCCTCTATGGGTTTTTTTTTTAAAACCAGAAATTTCTCTCTGCCACTAAATGCTTGGATTGAGCATGTTTAGCCTTTAAAGAATTTGAGAAACCAGATATGATTAAATCTTAAAAGTGAAAGGTGTATATATATTAAATTACTTTCAGAACAAGTGTTTATATTTATAAATTGTACAAATGATACAAATCCCACTACCTGAATGTCTTAGGCCATTTTCATGTTGGTCTGCTGCCTCTGTTTTCCAAATCTCCTCTGACGGGGTTTGGCTTTTGGTCCTAAACTGACACTAACCCCCAACCCATCTGATTCCCAAAGCTCTGTCTCGCTGGTGTAAATCTTCACCGCTGCTACATAAAAATGTAAAGCAACGTCAGTAATGTCCAGCAATATGATGGTCAAGAAAATCAGAACAAGGTGATGATGAGAATAAGTTGAATGTGGAAGAAGAGAGCTGAAGGTAAGAAAGATACAACCAACTGAAGATGAACTACAGAAACAGTCTTTTAACCCTTTAACAACCAAGCCAAGAAATGAAATGAAATTACAGATTTTCCACACATTATCAGATTTGGATGTGACACATGCAAAGACTGGAAAATTTCCGTATGTGATTGAAGTAACTTAAAGCCTCTGATGGTCATGATCTACCATCCAACATTAATCTATACCCAATCCTGCTGAGTTTAAAGCATATTTAACACAGCGTCTTCAGGAAAGCAAAACATCACAAATTTTAAACAGTATATTTACATTAAAATATTTTTTCTCTGTTAAATCAACAGATACATCATGCGAAACATGTATCCATATAATTTAATTTTATTCTGGTCCATCTTTCACTAACAAATGCCACCTTCATCTTCAGCATTCAACCTCATGCTAATAAAAAGTTTTTATTGAACAAATCTTTTAGAAAAAATAGAAACAAGAAACAGAAACAAACAAAAACATTTGCAGTATGTCAGTGAACAATGTTTGCATCTGCATTCCAACAATTTTTAATTTTTTGTATTTGATTTTATTTTGTTGCATCTCATTTAATGCGTTATAAATGTGCAAATGTAATTATTATTTTGTGTTTTTATTATAAGGGAACTTTTCTGTAGGTTGTTGCAATTTATTAATGGTGTAATATGTATTGTCTTTCTTTGTTATGGACTACAGCTTAATGTAAAATTATACTTGTAAATATTCTCTTTAGAGGTCGTTTTTTATAGTCTTTTTGCTTTTCATTTTAATTTTTTTCTTTTTTGGTGTAAAGTTGTTAATATTATAGTCTGAATACCAAAAACACATTCCATTGAATCTATTTAGATGCATCTTCTACTCTAATCAGCAAAGTTTACCCAAAACTGTACTTTATCCATAGACTGTATATAAAATAAATGAATTGTTTTTACAGTCTATGACTTTATCCCCTTGGGGTTTTCTTTTGTTTAAATAATTTCCTTATTTTAGTTTTTTGAAATACATATTGGGATTTTTACAACCGTACTTAGGTCC
>NC_050512.1:10102248-10105560 GCF_002922805.2 Oryzias melastigma | reverse complement strand
ACCTGAAAATGTTCTCCACAGTTTTCATTCCTCAAAGTTCCTCAACATTTTAAGAATTACATATTGGTGCAGCGCCCGTGTAAAAAAAGTTGTTTTTTCCGCGGCAGAATCAGCTGATTCACTTTGATTACATCCGCCTTTCAGCAGCACGAGGCTGTTTCTTCAGAATAAGCTGGAGTTTAGTTAATTGTCAACTGTTGAAGAGTTATCATAACCAAAAGAATATAAACACTGGAACAAAAGCTCCGGTGTTAAAGTTAATTCATTTTTTCAGAAGTATCTCAGTGAGCAGAACTTCAGTCTCAGTTTCTGAACGAAAAAAAGCTCTCGCTAGTTTTACTTTGAAAACAGGAAGTTCACCGTCACGAAGATGTGTTTACTTCCGGTGACGGTACCGCTGCTCTTTCGGTTTTGTTTTAGTTCGTAAACTTAAAATCCTACATTAAACTGCATTTCAGAGCAAAAATACATCATCCCAGATAATATTTTGATCATATTTTACTACACTCTACTATATTTATAAAGATCCCAAATCAGCGATCTTGGACGTCTCAAATATTCGTACTTAAATTTTTGGGAGCAGATCGCAAATATTCGAGCACCCAGATACTCGTTACACCCCTAGTAAAAACTGTTCACCATCTTTCTTTGGACTGGTTCTTCCTCCAGTGCAGCTTCAACTGCATCAAACTGCTCCTCATCAGTGAGTGGCAACACAACATGGAAGTCTTTCTGTGTCCGGCCCAGCTCCATGAAGGTTCAGGCTGGCTTTAACGTCAGGGACTTCACTTTTTAAAAACTGCTGAGTTTTTTTACAGTGCATTGTGTACTGTGATTGGCTGATTAACGTGAATAGCTGTTAACCTTGTCAATCAATCTCATCCATGCAGTGTCTTCTGTATAGATACGTTCCACCTTGCAAATGTACATAAATCTTTATCACAATCAATCTTTCTTTTAATACTGAACTTTTTTTAATGAAGGTTTGAACTATGAGAGTTAAAGCAAGACAGAAAAGTATGAACATGTTCATGTTCGTCTGATAAGTTTGTAAAGTGTGCAATGAGGAGTTTTACAGCATTTAAATATCTGTAATGTTACTTTGTTCATTTCACCCATTGCTGGTTATTTTTAGAATGTATCTCCTCACAATAAATTAGATAACACTAAACAAGCAGTTGAAAGGAGCTTCCTTCTTCACCTCCTGTCTTAACTTTGAATGAGAAAAAAAAGAAATTAAATTTTTCATCAAAATTAAAATTTGTATTTCTGACTGAAATGACTTGGATTTCTATTGTTGCTTGACAATAATCAAAGTTCTTAAAAGTCTAAAAGGGCTCCTCTTTGTGTTTGTGTTCTTGCAGTCCTCCCCCAGAATTATGTGACTGAAGAGGAAGATCTTTGCGACCAGCAGAGGAACTTCAATGAGGAACAGAAAGCAGCAGAAGCTCCACAAATTGAAGAGCAACTAAATGAATCGGCTTCTCCACAGATTAAAGAGGAACCAGAGGAACCAGAACCTCCACAGATTACAAAGGAGCAAGGAGGACTCTGTACCAGTCAGGATGAAGAGCAGCTTGATCTGAAGCAGGAGACCAATACAATGATGGAGATTCCAACTTATGAAGAAAATGAGCACTATGAAGCAGATCTAAACAAACACCAGCACTTTAATGTAACTGATAGTCAGGATGAAGAAGGAAGACATGAAGAATCAACATCAACCACAGATGGAGAGACAGACCCACAGAACAGAGATCAGATGAAGACGAGAGACGGAAGTCAAATTGTTCAAATTGTGAACAGCTCTCACATGTCAGAAAGTCAGTATGACTCCGATGTTAGACAAATCTTTAAGAAGACAACTTTGGTTAAGAGACACAAACGATCCCCAAAAGAAAATAGACTTTCCTATATAAAATCTGTAGATGAAAGTTTAAAAATTGCTCAATATGTGTCTCGCCACATAGGACATGACTATGAAGAAAGACCTAATGTCTTTGTTTGTGATAAATGTGGTGAAAGTTTTAGTCAAAGATCTTGTCTCAAAGCACACATGAAGACTCACAAAGAGGAGAAGCCTTTTTCTTGTAATGAATGTGATAAAAGGTTTAGTCAAAAATGTGATCTCAAAAGACATATAAGGACTCATACAGGAGAGAAGCCCTATTCATGTAAAGAATGTAGTACACGTTTTAGTCAAATATCTAGTCTCAAAAGACACATGAGAGCTCATACAGGGGAGAAGCCGTTTTCTTGTAAAGAATGTGAAAAAAGTTTTAGTCGAATATCTGGTCTCAAAAAACACATGAGAGCTCACTCAGGAGAAAAACCTTTTTCTTGTTAAAAATGTAATAAAGGCCTAAACATTTGTGAGGGATTTTTCAGCAAACGGAATTAACCAATCTGTAGCGACTAAGTTTGGGACAGTTATTACAGCAAAACTTAGAGGAATTGGCTGTTTTTTCCCCATGGTCAATGGTCAAGTGTGTGCCAAAGAAGTTGTGGTTGAAGTCACAACAGGTTTCTTTACGTTCTGTAATTGATATATACTTGTTGTATGCACATACAATTTAAAGTAGGCTTTATTACATTTATGTACACATTTTATACAGTGAGGCAAATAAATATTTGAACAAGTTCTCCCACTTAGAAATCATAGAGGGGTCTGAAATTTTCTTCTAAGGTGTATGTCTACTCACTGTTGGAGACATCTAAAAATATCTGGAGATCACATTGTAGGATTTGTTAATAGTTTATTTGTGTGCTACTTTTGCTAATAAGTATTTGAACACCAGTCTATCAGCTAGAATTCTGACCTTCACAACTTATTAGTCTGCCTTTAAATAGTCCACCTCCACTCAACTCATTATCCTAAATTAAAAGAACCTGTTTGAGGTCGTTAGCTGCATAAAGGCACCTGTCCACCACATACATTCCACAAGACTCCAACCACTAACTTGACCAAAGAGCTGTCCCAAGACACCAGAGACAACATTGTAGACCTTCACAGGGCTGGAAAGGATTATGGGTAGTGATGTGCAAATGAAGCTTTCTTGAAGCACCGAAGCTTTTGTCTAAATTGGTTCACTAAAGAGCAATGCTTCATGAGCTTCATTTGCTCTAGTAGGACATCTAGTGGACACGAAAAATAACAGCAAAATTTGATCTGTGGCATTTTGAAAAAGAAAAACCCATGTACAAACATGTTAGTGAAATAAAGCAGTTCACAAAACATGTCCATTGCTGTAAACTTTCACTGTGTGTATTTGTTTATGAATTGATAAAAATAAATCTAAACAAGATTATTTT
>NC_050512.1:10089637-10098349 GCF_002922805.2 Oryzias melastigma | reverse complement strand
ATGGAAGGTTCCCCTGCTTCAACTAGAACATGTCCAGGCCTGTCTTCAGTTTGCCAATGACCATTTGGATCCAGAGGAATGTGGTCAGATTTGACCAAAATAGAACCTTTTAGTCTTCATTCAATTTCATGCGTTTGGAAAAAGAAGAATGACATGTACCATCCCAAAAACACCATCCCTGCTGTAAAGCATGGGAGTGGTAGCATCATGCTATGGGGTGTTTTCTGCACATGGGACAGGACTGTATTAAGTAAAAGATGATCGAGGCCATGCATTGAGATTTTAAGAAACAACCTCCTTCCCTCAGGTAGAAAACTGAAGGTTGGTCATGGCTGGTCTTCCAACATGACAATGACCCAAAGCAAACAGCCAGGATAACGAAGGAATGACTCGGTAAGAAGCATGCAGAAGAGGATGAAGGCTCTAAGCCGAAACATCCTGGACAATCCCAGACATCCTCTACATAGCACAATGTCGGCACAGAGGAGCACACGGAGTAACAGGCTCCTTTCACTGCGCTGCAGGACTGAGCGCTTTAAGAAATCATTTGTCCCTTCAGCCATCAGGCTGTTTAACAAATCTGCCTGATATAAACTGGTATTTTATTTTATGAATCTGTTATTTTTTTTTTATTGATATTTATTGGTATTTATTGTGTGTGTTTGTTGTATTCTGTTCTGCTGCCGAACACCTGAATTTCTCCCTTGGGAGATTAATAAAGTTCTATCTATCTATCTATCTATCTATCTATCTATATCAAGGTTCTGGAGTGGCCTAAATCTTTGGAGGGAGCGCAAACTAGGGGTGGCCGTGGTGCAGCGGTAGGGCGATCGACTCCTGATCAGAAGTGAGCTGGTTCGACTCCCGCCTTGCCTGCCCATGTGTCGAAGTGTTCTTGAGCAAGACTCTGAACCCCAAATTGCCTCTGGTGGGAGGTTGGCGCCAGTGTTCGGCAGCGGAGCCACCACCAGTGTATGAATGTGTGTGTGAATGGGTGAATGGGTCTGTGACTGTGAAGCGCTTTGGGCCCTCGAAGGAGGGTAGAAAGCGCTATACAAGTATACGCCATTTACCATTTACCAAACTGTTTCTCAGCGACAGCCCAGAAACCTGACTGATCTAGAGAAGATCTGTTTGGAGGAGGGGGCCAAAATCCCTCCTGCAGTGTGTGCAAAACTACAGGAAATGTTGGACCTGTGCTATTGCAAACAAAATCCACTGTACCGAATATTAGATTGATTTTCTCAGGTGTTCTCATATGTACTTGCAGCAGTACCATACAAATAAATTATTTAAAAATCATACAATGTGATTTCCAGAATTTTTTAGATGTCTCTCAAAGTGAGTGGACATGCACCTAAGATGGAAATTTCCATGATTTCTAAGTGTGAGAACTTGCAAAATGAAAGGGTGTTTAAATACTTATTTGCTGTATACCAATACAAATACTGTATATATTAGTATATTCAGCTTAGTATTGACATTTTTCTTTTAGACAGAGTGGGTGTGCTGTACATTTTAGCAATTTAATTTATACCATGTGAATGTGATAAATGGATATTTTAGTTCTTATGAATAGAATCCATTTACATTTACAGAATCCATTTATTTCCTGGAATGTCAATAGCCAGAATAATTTGGTTAAAATAAATGCTTTAACAGACTTGGGGGAGGGGGGGGCAAATGTTGACATATTCATTCAAGAAAGCAGGTCAACCATTCAGATAACCTCCTCCTGAGAAGTGGATGGGTGGGGCAGATGTTTCCTTCATCTTTCCAATAGAAAGGCTGGAGGGGTTGCAAAAATGCTTTCACCACGTCTTCTGTTAGATATATTAGTTATAACGACTCATTGTAAGAATTTATCCTCAGGTATTTTGGTTATCAATGAGGTTTAGGTCAGGAGAGGATGAGGGGCGGCACCATCAATTTGATCTCCTTTTATGACCATAAGCATCCATGGATGCAGTGGTATTCCTTGTTGGATGATTTTGTTACGGAAAGCGAGATTCTTCTTATACCACGGAAGAAAGTCAACAAGAAAAGGGGAAAAGGAGACCTCATGGATGTCTGTGCCCACTGCCCAGACATATATTGTACTTGTGAGTGTTGTTTAGGGGAGGCTGAATAGAAAGTTGATGTATGACTGCAAGTCTCTGCAGCAGAGGTCCTCATAACTGGTCCTTGAGAGACAGCACCCTGCATGTTTCCCAGCTCTTCCTGCACTGCTAATTAACTGGATGGGTTGTGTTAAATTAGAATGTGGAGATTTGAGCTAATCAGCAGCGAGGCCCCCCACACCTTGATGTTAGAACGCCATAGACAGAGCTTCAAACGTGCTGGCTGATCTGTAATGGTGTTTTGACAGCTGCTTTCTCAATTCACTGCAATTGTCTGGAAGAAAGCGTCTTCATTGTGCGTTAACCTTTGAGTTTTCTTAAACAGCATATTACTGAAATCACTAAAGAGTACAATAATTATGCTTAAGTTTGTGAAGAGTTTCATACCCAGCTTAAAAAAAAAACAAAAAACACCTTTTGAAGGCAAGAGATACCATATTGCTCAAGTGTCGAGTTTTAGCCAACAAACAGTCCCATACAATTAAAATTCATTTAATTACAAAGCCTGATTACCAAAAGAAAATAACTTTTGTAAACTGAAGAACGGTCTGGTTGCTGGCGGCGTCGGACGCCATGCTAGTCCTGATATTCTCAAGTGATGAATCAGCTTCTACCTCATTGGATTCCAGGTGTACTAAAATAAAACAAGGTCATTTCCTTCAAGTAGTCATTCAGTTTTAAACAGTAAAGTAATCTGGATTATATACTCTTATTGAAATATTTTCTCCTTACTTTCATTGACTTTTTTCAAAGGCTGCCACTTAAAGAAGAGATTTCTGAGGAGGGATTGTGAAAAAACAGAATTGTTATGAGCTTCTGTAGCACAGAGCAAATGTCAAAAGTGTGCTAATGGAATTTCTTGTCAGTTCACAACATCTATTTGGTTTTATGTTTACATGAAAAATGAACCAAGTCCAAGTAGATCAAACAAGAGTTATTAATCTCAAAATCCTATCTGTGTGAAAATGTCAAAAATATTATTCAAAACTTGGTGTAAATAGCTCACTTTGGACTTGCTGACAAATCAAACAAGTCCAGTCAGAAGAAAATTAAGTCGTTTGACATCAATGTGAACTTCTAATTGAATCTTGGTGCACATTTTTTAAGTCAAAAAATGTTTGTGGTTCTACTGCACGCGACTGCTTTCCACAACAAAAGTTTTAGTGGAGAAGATGTCAAACATGTCAACTTTGTTGCATTTGGATCCAGACTTTCCCTTTTATAAAGCAGCTGCTATGACCATCTCTAAACTATATTTGAATAACTAACTTTAATTTGGAAATAGTGATTCAACTTATTAGAGAAATGTAACAATGTTTAATTTCACAAGGGAAAGATATCCAATACTTCAACAGAAATGACTCAATTCCGTCTAAGTTTGACAAAATAAAAGATTTTTAAGTCAACTTTTGTTTGATGTTGCTGCTTCTCTTGTCCAGTAGGAGGCAGTGTATGAGTAACAAGAAACAATGATTTTCACTGTGAACAGAAGACAAAGTTTCTGATGTCAAACACTGTTGGAGTGTGTGTTACCAGATAATTCTAAAGAAAAGAACAGAGTTTATCAAAAGACTGGGTCTCTATGTGTCACTCAGGCTGTGCTTCAGCGTCTACTCTCAGGTGCGATCCCACAACTGAGCGGCACGCGGGCTTTGACCTGCTGTTTCCGACCTGGGCCGATTGACCCCTCCTTAGACGACCTGGTTGTCCCGGGCTCCCCCAGAAACACCATATCGATGCCGAACTGAGTGCGGACTCCCAATCAGCATAGTCCACTGCAGCTCAGAGCTCCTGAGCTCCAACGATCCTCCAGCCTCAGCCTCCATGACACTTGGATTACAGGCGCGCGCCACCACACCCGGCGGGAAACTCCACCTCAAATCAGCTCTTTGATCAATATGGTCTGTCACATATGAGAAAAGCTTCTAGAAATACACTATTAGTGTTAATCATAATAGTAAAATAAGAATAATTATGTAGGAAAAAATACATTTTTCTCGACTTTTCTTTCTTTTTCTCTTCTTCTTTTCTTTCTTTTTTTAACTTTTCTTTCCTTTTCTTTCTTTCTTTACTTTTCATTTTTCCACTTTGCTTTTGAAGTTTATTGAAAGAAATAATAAATAGCAATAAAAAGCAAAGAATAATAAAAAAAACTTGAAAGGCAGTAACATATCCTCAAAAAGAAAACATATAACAATCATTTCATCAAAATAAAAGTCCTGCTGTTTAACAATTAAAATGACAAAATGCAAATTTTAATAGAATAGAATAGAATAGTCTTTATTTGTCATAGTACTTGTACAATGAAATTTAAAGCAATCCCCATTCATTGGTGGAGAAGCAATAACAATAAAATATAGAAGAGAAGTATAAGAGTATAAAAGTATGAAACAAAGTCCTAGTGCTGGATTTAAAAGATATTCCTATTAAAATACATAAATATAAATACTAAAATACTAAAAGATAAAACAACAAAACCAAGCACACATCTCCCATTCTGCATACATCATACATATTAATGCACAGAAACCTTTAAGTTGAATTTAAAGAGACTATTGTTCTCGGATAAAAACTGTTTTTGAACCGATTGGTTCTGCACTTCATTGTCCCGTATCTTTTCCCAGAAGGCAGCAGTTCAAACAGTTCCTGTCCTGGGTGTGATGTATCCTTGATGATATTTTTAGCTTTTTTGTTGCAGCGTTCTACTACTTTTAGCTTATGCTTCACTGTTGATATAAAAAGTGAAATGAAATGAAATGAAATTGGATTCTCCAACTAGCTTCTCAGCTGCAGCAGAGTAACATATGTTGAGGTAACAGGCTCTGCAGTGATTAGGATCCAGACTTTACTGTTCATAAAGCAGCTGCTTTTACCTGCTCTAAACCATATTTGAATAACTAACTTTTAGTTATTCAGCCCGTTAGAGAAGTGTAATATTGTTATTATTCTCAAGGGGAAAGATATCCAATGATTCAACAGACATGACTCAATTCTGTCTAAATTTGAGAACAACAACAAAAAAAGATTTTTAAAAGTCAACTTTGTTTGATGTTGCTGCTTCTCTTGTCCAGTAGGAGGCAGTGTAAGAGTAACAAGAAACAATGTTTTTCACTGTGAACAGAAGACAAAAACATTCAGGAACATGTCAAACACTGTTGGAGTGTGTGTTACCAGATAATTCTAAAGAAAAGAGCAGAGTTTATCAAAAGACTGGGTCTCTATGTGTTACTCAGGCTGTGCTTCAGCGTCTACTCTCAGGTGCGATCCCACAACTGAGTGGCACGCGGGCTTTGACCTGCTCCGTTTCCGACCTGGGCCGATTCACCCCTCCTTAGACGACCTGGTTGTCCCGGGCTCCCCCAGAAACACCATATCGATGCCGAACTGAGTGCAGACTCCCGATCAGCATAGTCCACTGCAGCTCAGAGCTCCTGAGCTCCAACGATCCTCCAGCCTCAGCCTCCATGACACTTGGATTACAGGCACACGCCACCACACCCGGCAGGAAACTCTACCACAAATCAGCTCTTTGAGCAACATGGTCTGTCACATGTAAGGAAAGCTTCTTGAAATAAATTCCAAGTGTTTCTATTGTTAAGCAGCCTTTGTGTTGGTACTCCAGCAAGGTCTCACGGGTTTGCCTGTTTTGACCGTTGCTTGCTGATACAGAGGACGTACGAGGACTTGCAAAAAGCTTCACTAACTGTCCGGAATAGAAGAAGGATGGTGAAGGATCTCATGTTTTTTTTTTCAAAGTAGTGATTGGCCGGTCATTTTCCTGCACACGGTAAGGTTGCATGCGTGGTATTATGCACCTGGTCTTTGCCTTTTCAAGGTGCAAGAAGGTATAAAGGATTTGTTTGATAAAAATTATTGCATTTTATTGTTATCATTGACTTGTATGACAACAAGGAGGGAGAAGCAGATCGGTACATGTTGGCAAAACAGAAAATATGAGTGTAATTAGAATAGAACAGAATAAAATAAAACTTTAGTGATCCCACAAAAGAGAAATTACCTTCTGACCATAGTTCTATTAAAAACAGCTGATAGATAATAAATACGGCACTTAAAAATAATATTTGCTGTCTAGTGTCTACAAGGCATCATAAGAGAATAACAAAACAAACGCACACACAAAAGTTGTGAACGACTGGTTCAGGGAGAATGAGACATCATTTTCACACATGGATTGTCCACCACAGAGTCCAGACCTTAACCCCACTGAGAATCTTTGGGATGTGCTGGAGAAGGCTTAGCGCAGTGGTCAGACTCTACCATCATCAATGCAAGATCTTGGTGAAAAATGAATGCACTGGATGGAAATAAATCTTGTGACATTGCAGAAGCTTATCAAAACAATGCCACAGCGAATGTGTGCCGTAATCAAAGCTAAAGGCGGTCCAACCAAAGATTAGAGTGTATGACCCTTTTTTTTGGCCAGGCAGTGTACCTGCTTCGTTGATAATAAAGTTCATATTTACATATCTGTGGCTCTAATAGATTCACAGTCTGCTGTTCAGATTGCAGGCTCTTTCTGTTCATGCATGATGGGATGAGGATGAACAGAATCAAGATCACCAATTTACTGTAGAACTGTGGGACTTTATTTCCAGATATGGAAAGAGAAAATGCTGATATTTTGTTCAGTATGTGAGGACAGGTTAAGAGAAAATGTTCTGGGACATCTGAAGATGCTTTTTAGCTTTGTGTTCTGTTGGGAAGATGTCCACCTGAAGATCATCTTGGCTTGGTCTGCACATTTAGTTTCTATAGAAATAATTATCACTGATGAGGAACAAATAGAAAAAAACAAAAAACAGATTTTACTTGTTGAACTTTGTTTATTTTACTAGTGATCATGCAAAAAATCCCTTAATGAGGTCTGATGGTCGGATTTGATTTTTTATTTGATTTGTTTATTCGTTCCATTCATGTAGAGAGCATTACATTAACATATTCAGTACACAATATAAGTCCACATATATTCATGACAGGAAAGGAACAGTGAGAAGAATGCAATTCTTATTTCATCTCTGCTCCTATATCACATCTTAAAAAGAAATGACAAAAGAAACAATCCTTGATGGCTTTTAGCGCCTGTCTCCACACACTGACTGAACATTACATATTCCTCAAGTTTTTTTTCTTTGTAAATATTTTTAAATAATATTTTATTAGTACAACTTTTCTATATTTCCTGTTGAACATTCCAAACTTTAGCTAACAAAATTAAATCCAATTATTTGAATTGCTCGACTAACTTTTTCTGCTGTAAATGTAAAGGTGTTAAATGAGTTTTATATGTATTACCCCAAACTTCAACAGAGTAATTGAAATAAGGGAGTACAATTGAACAATATAACATTCTTAGCACATTACAGGATAAATACTACATAACAAATACAAAAACAAATACAATTTTAGCCACTTTAATATATGAAATATGCCGCTTCCAAGGCAATTTTTTGTTCAAAATTAACCTAAAAAATCTATACTCGGAAATGTTTTTTAACTGTTACTCCATCAATCAAAAGTTTTACTTCCTCCTTTTTTTATTAGCAAAAACCATGAACTTTGCCTTTTCTAAATTCAGTGAAAGTTTATTATTATTAAACCAATATTTAAGTTTGATCATTTCAATTTCAATATCTTGTATTAAATGGTTTACCTTTTTTCCTGAACAAAAAAAAAATGTTGTATCATCAGCAAATAGTTTCAATAAATTTCATACTTCACAAATGTAATTTATATATATATAAGAAAAAAAAGGAATGGGACCCAGTACTGATCCTTGTGGTATACCACACTCAATATTCATGCATTTTGAGGAATGACTGGAAAACTGTACATGTAGTTGCTTTTTATGCAAATTTGACCAGTTAAGAATCACTCCTCTGACCCAAATAGATTCATAAATATTATTACATGCTTGTTGCATTTTTAACAGTTATATTTTTATATACATTTTAAAATATTTATTACAAAATAAACAAAGTTTAAACTTGACTTTTAGATTAAAGCAGATGTTTACAAACACAACAAAAAATATATTTTTCAGAGAAAAGGTTCATCATCTCAGCTTTACAGAGCAGAAGAAACTAGAGAGACAATTGTTTTTCAATAGCCATCATTGAAGTCTTTAGCTTCTTCAGCTTGTTGACAGCTTAAATTCTTGAGGTTTGAGCTGAGGAACGTTTCCTCCTGTTGAGCAGAGATAGTCAACATAAAATTATAATTAGATACCAGCAGGGGCAATGATATTATATATTAGTAATCAGAGGTATGCTCACCTAATCCACAGGAAAACTGCAGCAAGACAGATAGAAACTAAGACTACTGCTGAAACTCTTCCAACAACAGCGGCCCATGATGTTGGGTTGATGCTTTTAACAGTGAGAGTCTTCACTGATGACATGAAGATTTCTTTTGTTTTAACAACACATGAGTAGTTTCCTGCATCCTGACTGGCGACTGCATCTATGACCAGGTGTTTGTTTTCCACCTTCAGAGGTTGATGGTTCAAATCCCAGTGAAAGTTTGAGTTGGGAGTCAGAGGACAGCTGGTGCTGCATGTTAATGTGACTTTCTG
>NC_050512.1:10083206-10088654 GCF_002922805.2 Oryzias melastigma | reverse complement strand
AAACCACTTTACCTCCAACATAGAGCTGAGTTTGGTTTCTGCTGCAGATGTCTCGTCTGTCAGCAGATTCACAGCAGACATAAAATTGCTCATCGTTCCTGTTTAGATCATTGATTGTCAGAGTGGGACGACCCCCTTCAGATATTCTGTACTTTTTTTGGTTTCCATCCACAGCAACCTCATGAAAGTCACTCTCTGAGCCCTTTGTGAACACCCCGAACCATTTATATTCTTTGTCTGCTGCTGAATCTCCAGCAGAGCAGCTCAGATTCACTGATGAACCTTTAAATCCACAGATGCTGTTTGTTTGTCCCTGAACTCCTGTAACAGAAGATTTCCAGAACTATCAAACAGAATCTGAGCCGGTTCTTTAAATGATACCTACAAATAATCTGAGATTATTTACCTGATATGTAAAGAAGGAAAAGCAGACATCCAGCTTCTGTCAGGAACATGGCTGCTGTCTTCTTCAGCTTCGAACACGTGACTTTTTCTTCACTTTTTCTTCTCATCGCTCTCGTTTAGATCATTGATGTTCAGAGGGGGACGACTCTTTTCTGATTGTGACTTTTCAGTGCTATAAAGTGAACAAACACTTTCATATTATGTATAAAATATCCCCGTCCGCAACATTAAACAGAAGGACTTCTAATTCTGCTATGACCAAAACCAAAGAGCTGTCAAAGGACACCATAAAAGAAAATGTATTCCTGCACCAGGCTGGGAAAACTGATTCTGCAGCAGACTAGCAGCTTAGTGTGAAGAAATCAACTGTGGGAGAAATTATTAGAAAATGGGAGAAATGCAAGAATATTGGTGAACCATGAAAGTTCTCAGGCCGTGAGGTCGAAATGATCACAAAGATGGTGATCAATGTCCCATAGCAACACAGGAGGACCCAGTGAATGACCTGCAGAGAGCTGGGACCAAAGTACTAAAAGCTTTAAAATAACAATCCTTGCTCGTCTTTTTAAGTGGGAGAACTTGAATACATTTTTGCCCCCTTGTACTTGTTGAATCTCAGCAGAAATTCATTTTTCAGTGATTGTTGTATTACACTTTACACTTTCACATAACTCCTCTCTCATTCATTATTCCTGTAACAGTTTTGAAAGTCAAGTCAAATTTTGAAAATGTATTCCTGCTACATAAAATATTTTTAATTGAGGATTTCAGAATATAGTCAAATGGTTGAAATGCTTACCTGAGTTTTAATACGATGCTCCAGTCCTCATTGATCTGTTTTTAATTGATGATCTTTTCACAGTAATACCACTCTATTTCTTTTTAAAGTTAGTGAAAAATATAAAGAGAAAAACACATTGGAAAAGATAAACAAAATAAACTAAACTTTAAATTCTTTTTTGTAGGTCTGTCTCAGTAAAGTGACAGTTTTGAACTGCAGAATGACTGATTCATGTGTGGTTAAAGTTCACTTTGCTGGCTGGAAACAGTTCCTTCAGTAAGACCCACTTCCTTCCTTCTGCTTTCAGAAACTCTCACCCCAAGAATTTCTTCAGTTTAAGACATTCAGTAAATTTCAAAAACAGTTTATACAGACTCACATCTTAAAATTACAATTGACCCTAAAAACACCAAATTCTGCTCTAATCTATGCAACAGCAAAACGACTTCTCATCATTTTCTGCATTATTTTGTTTTTACTGTTTTTAAAAATATCTTCTGCTGCATGAAGCCGTCTTTACAGAGTCTACAGGATGTGGTTCTTGCTGAACTAATTTTATGAAAAGTCATTGTGTCTGTGGTCTCATATATGCAGAAACTGATGCTCCGCTCAGCGTCTCTTTGCTTTGAAAGGCAAACCATGTACATTAAAAAGAAAGAATGTTTGCAGCTGCAGCAAAAAGCACTTCACTTTGACCCTTATTATTAAAACGCCATGTTATGTTTATGATGGTTTGTTCTCACACTCGTTTAAATGTTACTGCATTCTTTTAGCATCTCTCTGGCCCTCTTAGGGTCTGATGTTTCTCCAGGTGACACCTCCCATGGCTGCAGGATCTGGGGAATACCCCTTTCCCGGCAGGATGAACCAGACCCTTTAGCAGTGGTTTTTGTGTCCCTTGGGTTCCAGGTTCCTGGGTCCAGCAGCCATCTCTACACGCAGGGAGATTGATTACTGATCCAGCGATCACATCTGAGCCTGGGGGCATCCGTATCCTTGCGGTGCGCTAGTTTCTGATTCTTGCCCTTGGGCGCTGGGCTTCCAAAACTTCCTGTGGGAGCCTGGCTGGCATACATTGACCATGCTAACTAATCAAATGAGTCAATTCAGAAGAAAACCAGTTCATTTGACACCAACGTAGACTTTTCATAAGGGGACTTTAAAAGTTTCAGTTTCAGTTTATTTTTAACACTATTTAGATCAGGGGTGTCAAACTCAATCGCACGAGGGACAACAATCTAAAAAAAACACACCTTAGGTCGAACAGGAAAAACATTTATTGAACACACTAAAACAACATTTTAAAAGTTTATAAAACAAAACTTTTTTATATTACTATGAATAAATACAGGCAGGAATATAACTAATATAACTTAAACCTTGACTTTGTAATTTAGAACATTAGAAACAGTCATAACAGAAAACAAATGAACAACCAAAACAAGTACAACAGAATGGTGTTCAAAAAGGGACTTATTTAATCCCATCTTCTTTATTAACTTAAATTAAGTTTACTGTAAACTTCCAACTCACTTTGGGACAACGAAGGCAAAAAAACAAAGAAAAAAACAGCGTATTAACAAGATAATTCATATGTAAAAACCCATACTATACATACGTGCTAAAACATATGTTCACTTACATATGTGTGCAAATATTTGTACATACAAAAAAAAATATTATTTATGCCTGTTTAGTTAAAGATTATTGGTCTGTATTTAAGTTTAAATTGCTTTATTGTTGGACTTTTTTGGATTCTGTCAGTTATACTGATCCACAGTCTTAAAATAAAATGTAGAATTGTCTTCTTCTTTTATAAATTTTATTTATTATAATCCTGAAACGGCCTCTCAGGGAGTAACCTCCATCTCTATTTGTAAACAGTTGTTGTATGTCATTAGGCAGCTTTTTTTTGGGGACTCTGTACATAGTTTGTGCAGCTAAATAATTAACCAAATCTTTTAATTTTAATAATTTTGAATGAACATTCGAGTTATATATAACTCGTATGACTCTTTTAATGAAGTGGTTTCATTAATCTTATGTAATTATTGCCCTAGATTTCTGCACAATAACTAATATTTGGCAACATAATTGAACAGTACATGTGAAGTGATTTAGAATTTAGTAAGTGTTTCACATTATTTAAAATCCCAAGACTTCTGGATGGTCAAAAATGTTTGTGGTAATTCAAGCCAGTAAAGAATAAACATTGAGAGCATGTTTTCTGAGGAAACGACCTGGATTCAGTTTTTGTTGTCTAAAAGATTCATGTCCACACAGTGCATCTATTGCATATCACAGTGAAAAAAGGTCCAGGTTTGAATCCCAGCAGAGACTTTCTGAGAGGATTTGCATGTTATCCTTATGCAAGTGTTGGTTTTTCTCTGGACTCTGGGTTCCTCTCACAGTCCAAAAACATGCTGAATAGATTATTTGATTATTCTAAATTTTCCACATGTATAACCGCAAGAGTGCGATTGTGTGGCCCTTTGACAGACGGACATGTCCATGTTTTGTCCATCCTTTGCTAAAAAGTAGTCTGGGATAGGCTCCAGCAACCATATAACCCCAAAATGGATTCAGAAAATGTCAAACGTCAAATTTGTTCCTTTTCAAATGGTCCCAGTACTATTTCACTATTTTATGAAGCTTATTTTTGAGGTTTACTGGAAGAAATAATAAATGGCAATACAAAGTACCAAATTTTTAACTTGAAAGAAAAAAAATATTTTTTACAAAAACGTTTGGCAATCATTTCATCAAAATAAAAGTCCAGCTGTTTCAGCTTTAAATTAACTATATGCAGATATTATTGTAAAAACTGTAATAATGTTTAATTGCACCACGAGAATATATTCAATACTTCAACAGAAATATCTAAATTTGAGAGATTTTTGAAGTCTACTTTTGTTTGATGTCGCTGCTTCTAGTGTCCAGTAGGAGGCAGTGTCTGGACAAGAATAAACAATGTTTTTCACTGTGAAAAGAAGACAAAAACATTCAGGAACATGTCAAACACTGTTGGAGTGTGTGTTACCAGATAATTCTAAAGAAAAGAACAAAGTATGTCAAAAGACTGGGTCTCTATGTGTTACTCAGGCTGTGCTTCAGCATCTACTCTCAGGTGCGATCCCACAACTGAGCAGCACGCGGGCTTTGACCTGCTCCGTTTCCGACCTGGGCCGATTCACCCCTCCTTAGACGACCTGGTTGTCCCGGGCTCCCCCAGAAACACCATATCGATGCCGAACTGAGTGCGGACTCCCGATCAGCATAGTCCACTGCAGCTCAGAGCTCCTGAGCTCCAACGATCCTCCAGCCTCAGCCTCCATGACACTTGGATTACAGGCGCGCGCCACCACACCCGGCGGGAAACTCTTCCTCAAATCAGCTCTTTGATCAAGATGGTCTGTCACATATGAGAAAAGCTACTACAAATACATTATTAGTGTTAATCATAATAATAACATAAGAATAATAATAGGGGAAAAAATATTTTTTTTCTCTACTTTTCTTTCTTTTTCTCTTCTTTTTTTAACTTTTCTTTCCTTTTCTTTCTTTCTTTACTTTCATTTTTCCACTTTGCTTTTGAAGTTTATTGAAAGAAATAATAAATAGCAATAAAAAGCAAAGAATAATAAAAAAAAACTTGAAAGGCAGTAACATATCCTCAAAAAGAAAACATATAACAATCATTTCATTAAAATAAAAGTCCTGCTGTTTAACAATTAAAATGACAAAATGCAAATTTTAATTTAATAGAATAGAATAGTCTTTATTTGTCATTGCACTTGTACAGTGAAATTTAAAGCAATCCCCATTCATTGGTGCAGAAGCAATAACAATAAAATATAGAAGAGAAGTATAAGAGTATAAAAGTATGCCACCACACCCGGCGGGAAACTCTACCACAAATCAGCTCTTTGATCTTTGATATTTGAAAGGCTCTTTGATATTAGTGTTAATCATAATAATAAAATAATAATAATAATAATATAATAATAATAATAGAGGGAAAAAAACATTTTCCTTTTAAATGTTTTCTGTTCATTTTTTAAAGTTTGTGAAAAGAAGGATCCTTCTAAATAAATATGTGTTTGTTATTATTTTACCTTGAAAAGCAAATATAATAAATGTAATAAATTAAATAAAATGTATGCAATGGCTTTTCATTCATTTTACTACTGCTTGACACAAACATGGTCAAGTCAAACTGAATGGAGGTAAACTTCATTATGAAACAAAAATCTGTGAAATGA
>NC_050512.1:10081442-10082099 GCF_002922805.2 Oryzias melastigma | reverse complement strand
TTGTTGTGATTTTCTATTTCTTACAGTTCAAATAAAGGTTTGTACCAATTGGAGGGCTTCTCTGGAAGAGTTGTTTGCACCAACCCATAGAAAAGCTCCTTTCGAGGTTAAAACCTCGCTGCAGTTGAGGATCTGACTATAGTGCAATTAGAGTGAACGGACCAGGCTCCCATGATGATGGAAAGGGTAAGGAGGGAAGGACCCAAACCGGGACCCCAAGGTCAAGGAGACTCCTGGGAGCAGCGTAAGCCCACTCCTACTTCCTGTCATCATTTCACAGATTTTTGTTTCACAATGAAGTGTACCTCCATTCAGTTTGACTTGACCATGTTTGTGTCAAGCAGTAGTAAAATGAATGAAAAGCCATTGCATACATTTTATTTATTTATTACATTTATTATATTTGCTTTTCAAGGTAAAATAATAACAAACACATATTTATTTAGAAGGATCCTTCTTTTCACAAACTTTAAAAAATGAACAGAAAACATTTTTGAGTAAAAGGAAAATGTTTTTTTCCCTCTATTATTATAATTATATTATTATTATTATTATTTTATTATTATGATTAATACTAATATCAAAGAGCCTTTCAAATATCAAAGATCAAAGAGCTGATTTGTGGTAGAGTTTCCCGCCGGGTGTGGTGGCGCGCGC
>NC_050512.1:10074465-10081367 GCF_002922805.2 Oryzias melastigma | reverse complement strand
CCACATGACTAAAGATCTCTCTACGCTCTTCACTATATGTCATAATCACTTAAACGCACCTTCATAACCATTATCTTGCCAGTAACCGCCTTGCAGCATGCCTCTGCCGTCCCAAAGTAGCAGTAAAAAGTATTGTACCTGACGCTGATACAGACATTTACATTTAGTCAACAAAATATGAGTGAGTTTCCCATCAATAACTCAAAACTTTAAATTTCCACCATTTTTTCCACCTCTTGTTGCTTTGCCCTTCCCTTGTAATTCTTAGCCAATTCACCATTGTTATTATTATTATTAACACTATCATTTAATTCAAGTAGCTTCTCTCATATGTGACAGACCATGTTGATCAAAGAGCTGATTTGTGGTAAAGTGTCCCGCCGGGTGTGGTGGCGTGCGCCTGTAATCCAAGTGTCATGGAGGCTGAGGCTGGAGGATCGTTGGAGCTCAGGAGCTCTGAGCTGCAGTGGACTATGCTGATCGGGAGTCCGCACTCAGTTCGGCATCGATATGGTGTTTCTGGGGGAGCCCGGGACAACCAGGTCGTCTAAAGAGGGGTGAATAGGCCCAGGTCGGAAACGGAGCAGGTCAAAGCCCGCGTGCCGCTCAGTTGTGGGATCGCACCTGAGAGTAGACGCTGAAGCACAGCCTGAGTGACCCATAGAGACCCAGTCTTTTGATAAACTCTGTTCTTTTCTGTAGAATTATCTGTTAACACACACTCCAACAGTGTTTGACCTGTTCCAGAATGTTTTTGTCTTCTTTTCACAGTGAAAAACATTGTTTCTTGTTACTTTTACACTGCCCCCTACTGGACAAGAGAAGCAGCAACATCAAACAAAGTTGACTTTTAAAATCTTTTTGTTTTTTTGTCAAATTTCGTCAGACAGAATTGAGTCATTTCTGTTCAATCATTGGATACCTTTCCCCTTGTGAATAAAAACAATATTACACTTCTCTAACGGGCTGAATAACTAAAAGTTAGTTATTCAAATATGGTTTAGAGCAGGTAAAAGCAGCTGCTTTTTGAACAGTAAAGTCTGGATCCCAATCACTGCAGAGCCTGTTACCTCAACATATGTTACTCTGCTGCAGCTGAGAAGCTAGTTGGAGAATCCAATTTAATCTCATTTCATTTCACTTTTTATATCAACAGTGAAGCATTAGCTAAAAGTAGAAGAACGCTGCAACAAAAAAGCTAAAAATATCATCAAGGATACATCACACCCAGGACAGGAACTGTTTGAACTGCTGCCTTCTGGGAAAAGATACCGGACAATGAAGTGCAGAACCAATCGGTTCAAAAACAGTTTTTATCCAAGAGCAATAATCTCTTTAAATTCAACTGAAAGGTTTCTGTGCATTAATATGTACGATGTATGCAGAATGGGAGATGTGTGCTTGGTTTAATTGTTTTATCTTTTATTATTTTAGTATTTATATTAATGTATTTTGGAATATCTTTTAATTCCAGCACTAGGACTTTGTTTCATACTTTTATACTCTTATACTTCTCTTCTATATTTTATTGTTATTGCTTCTGCACCAATGAATGGGGATTGGTTTTAAATTTCACTGTACAAGTGCAATGACAAATAAAGACTATTCTATTCTATTCTATTAAAATTTGCATTTTGTCATTTTAATCGTTAAACAGGAGGACTTGTATTTTAATGAAATGATTGTTATATGTTTTCTTTTTGAGGATATGTTACTGCCTTTCAAGTTTTTTTTATTATTCTTTGCTTTTTATTGCTATTTATTATTTCTTTCAATAAACTTCAAAAGCAAAGTGGAAAAATGAAAAGTAAAGAAAGAAAGAAAAGGAAAGAAAAGTTAAAAAAAGAAAGAAAAAAAGAAGAGAAAAAGAAAGAAAAGTCGAGAAAAATGTATTTTTTCCTTTATTATTATTCTTATTTTATTATTATGATTAACACTAATAATGTATTTGTAGTAGCTTTTCTCATATGTGACAGACCATCTTGATCAAAGAGCTGATTTGTGGCAAAGTTTCCCACCGGGTGTGGTGGCGCGCGCCTGTAATCCAAGTGTCATGGAGGCTGAGGCTGGAGGATCGTTGGAGCTCAGGAGCTCTGAGCTGCAGTGGACTATGCTGATCGGGAGTCCGCACTCAGTTCGGCATCGATATGGTGTTTCTGGGGGAGCCCGGGACAACCAGGTCGTCTAAGGAGGGGTGAATCGGCCCAGGTCGGAAACGGAGCAGGTCAAAGCCCGCGTGCCGCTCAGTTGTGGGATCGCACCTGAGAGTAGACGCTGAAGCACAGCCTGAGTAACACATAGAGACCCAGTCTTTTGATAAACTCTGTTGTTTTCATCAGAATTATCTGATAACACACACTCCAACAGTGTTTGACATGTTCCTGAATGTTTTTGTCTTCTTTTCACAGTGAAATACGTTGTTTATTTTTGTCCAGACACTGCCTCCTACTGGACACTAGAAGCAGCGACATCAAACAAAAGTAGACTTTAAAAATCTCTCAAATTTAGATAATTCTGTTGAAGCATCGGATATATTCTCCTTGTGAAATTAAACATTATTACAATTGTTACAATAAAATCTGCATAAAGTTATTTTAAAGCTGAAACAGCTGGACTTTCATTTTGATGAAATGATTGCTATACGTTTTTGTAAAAAAAATTTTTCTTTCAAATTTAAAATTTGGTACTTTGTATTGCCATTTATTATTCATTCCAGTAAACCTCTAAAGTAAGCTCCATAAAATAGTGAAATAGTACTGGGACCATTTGAAAAGGAACAAATTGGACGTTTGACATTTTCTGAATCCATTTTGGGGTTACAGGGTTGCTGGAGCCTATCCCTGACTACTGTTCAGCAAAGGCCGGACAAAACATGGACATGTCCGTCTGTCAAAGGGCCACACAATCAAACACTTGCAGTTATACATGTGGAAAATTTAGAATAATCAAATAATCTATTCAGCATGTTTTTGGACTGTGAGAGGAACCCAGAGTCCAGAGAAAAACCAACACTTGCATAAGGATAACATGCAAATCCTCTCAGAAAGTCTCTGCTGGGATTCAAACCTGGACCTTTTTTCACTGTGATATGCAATAGATGCACTGTGTGGACATGAATCTTTTAGACAACAAAAACTGAATCCAGGTCGTTTCCTCAGAAAACATGCTCTCAATGTTTGTTCTTTACTGGCTTGAATTACCACAAATATTTTTGACTATCCAGAAGTCTTGGGATTTTAAATATTGTGAAACATTTACTAAATTCTAAATCACTTCACATGTACTGTTCAATTGTGTTGCCAAGTATTAGTTATTGTGCAGAAATCTAGGGCAATAATTACATAACATTAATGAATCCACTTCATTAAAAGAGTCATACGAGTTATATATAACTTGAATGTTCATTCAAAATTATTAAAATTAAAAGATTTGGTTAATTATTTAGCTGCACAAACTATGTACAGAGCCCCAAATAAAATGCTGCCTAATAACATACAACTGTTTACAAATAGAGATGGAGGTTACTCCCTAAGAGGCCGTTTCAGGATTATAATAAATAAAATTTATAAAAGAAGAAGACAATTCTACATTTTATTTTAAGACTGTGGATCAGTATAACTGACAGAATCTAAAAAAGTCCAACAATAAAGCAATTTAAGTTTAAATACAGATCAACAATCTTTAACTACTAAACAGGCATAAATAATATATTAATTTTTTGTATGTACAAATATTTGCACATATATGTAAGTGAACATATGTTTTAGCACGTGTGTATAGTATGGGTTTTTACATATGAATTCTCTTGTTAATACGCTGTTTTTTTCTTTGTTTTTTTTACCTTCGTTGTCCCAAAGTGAGTTGGACGTTTGCAGTAAACTTAATTAAAGTTAGTAAAGAAGGTGGGATTAAATAAGTTTTCTTCTTCCCTTTTTGAACACTATTCTGTTGTACTTGTTTTGGTTGTTCATTTGTTTTCTGTTATGACTGTTTCTAATGTTCTAAATTACAAAGTCAAGGTTTAAGTTATATTAGTTATATTCCTGCCTGTTTTTATTCATAGTAATATAAAAAAGTTTTGTTTGATAAAGTTTTAAAATTTAGTTTTAGTGTGTTCAATAAATGTTTTTCCTGTTCGACCTAAAGTGTGTTTTTTTAGATTGTGGTCCCTCGTGCGATTGAGTTTGACACCCCTGATCTAAATAGTGTTAAAAATAAACTGAAACTGAAACTTTGAAGTCCCCTTATGAAAAGTCTACGCTGGTGTCAAATGAACTGGTTTGATTAGTTAGCATGTCCAAAGAGAGCTTTGTACACCAAGTTCTAATTAAGACATATTTTTGACTACTTCACATAATCATGATATTAAGATAATTAATTCTTATTTGATCAACTTTGACTTCATTAATTTTTTAACTAAACATAATATCAAATTCACTTTTTGAACTGGCATGAAATGTCATTAGCTTTGTGAGGTTTCCTTACATATGTGTCAATAAAGTTTGTCTTCTTGAGTAGTTTGATTAGATTCGGACAGCACTAGAAAATGGAGAACATGCTATATAGTGCACTATAGGGGGGATTTGGACACAACCCATCACCTACTGGTATGTCTCAGTCAAAGTTTGGGTCAAGCTAATCTGAAGAGAAAGACAATTAGATGTAATGAGGAGCAGCTGTGTCTCTGCAGGAGAACCCTTTAAGCTCCTCTTGTTTGTTGGGTTCTTATTCAAGAATCAGAAACTAGCGCACCGCAAGGATACGGACGCCCCCAGGCTCAGATGTGATCGCTGGCTCAGTAATCAATCTCCCTGCGTGTAGAGATGGTCGCCAGGCCCAGGAAGCCAGAACCCAAGGGACACGGCCACCACTGCTAAAGGGTCTGGTTCATCCTGTCGGGAAAGGGGTACTCCCCAGATCCTGCAGCCATGGGAGGTGTCACCTGGAGAAACACCAGGCCCTAAGAGGGCCAGAGAGATGCTAAAAGAATGCAGTAACATTTTAACGAGTGTGAGAACAAACCATCATAATCATAACATGCCGTTTTAATAATAAGGGTCAAAGTGAAGTGCTTTTTGCTGCAGCTGCAAACATTCTTTCTTTTTAATGTAAATGGTTTGCCTTTCAAAGCAAAGAGACACTGAGCAGCATCAGTTTCTGTATATATGAGACCACAGACACAATGACTTTTCATAAAATTAGTTCAGCAAGAACCACATCCTGTAGACTCTGTAAAGACGGCTTCATGCAGCAGAAGATATTTTTAAAAACACAGTAAAAACAAAATAATGCAGAAAATGATGAGAAGTCATTTTGCTGTTGCATAGATTAGAGCAGAATTTGGTGTTTTTAGGGTCAATTGTAATTTTAAGATGGGAGTCGTGTATAAACTGTTTTTGAAATTTACTGAAGAAAATCAGTACATGTAGATTTTCATTTTATAACAAACAATAATCTATCAAACCCTGAATGTCTTAAACTGAAGAAATTCTTTGGGTGAGTGTTTCTGAAAGCAGAAGGAAGGAAGTGGGTCTTACTGAAGGAACTGTTTCCAGCCAGCAAAGTGAACTTTAACCACACATGAATCAGTCATTCTGCAGTTTAAAGCTGTGACTTTACTGAGACAGACCTACAAAAAAGAATTTAAAGTTTAGTTTATTTTATTTATCTTTTCCAATGTGTTTTTCTCTTTATATTTTTCACTAACTTTAAAAAGAAATAGAGTGGTATTACTGTGAAAAGATCATCAATTAAAAACAGATCAATGAGGACTGGAGCATCATATTAAAACTCAGGTAAGCATTTCAACCATTTGACTATATTCTTAAATTCTCAATTAAAAATATTTTATGTAGCAGGAATACATTTTCAAAATTTGATTTGACTTTCAAAACTGTTACAGGAATAATGAATGAGAGAGGAGTTATGTGAAAGTGTAAAGTGTAATACAACAATCACTGAAAAATGAATTTCTGCTGAGATTCAACAAGTACAGGGGGGCAAAAATATATTCAAGTTCTCCCACTTAAAAAGACGAGCAAGGAATGTTATTTCAAAGCTTTTAGTACTTTGGTCCCAGCTCTCATTCACTGGGTCCTCCTGTGTCGTATGGGACGTTGATAACCATCTTTGTGATCATTTCGACCTCACGGACTGAGAACTTTCATGGTTCCCCAATATTCTTGCATTTCTCCCATTTTCTAATAATTGCTCCCACAGTTGATTTCTTCACACTAAGCTGCTAGTCTGCTGCAGAATCAGTTCTCCCAGCCTGGTGCAGGAATACATTTTCTTTTATGGTGTCCTTTGACAGCTCTTTGGTTTTGGTCATAGCAGAATTAGAAGTCCTTCTGTTTATTGTTATATTTTATACATAATATAAAGTGTTGTTGACAATCCTTGTTCACTTTATAGCACTGAAAAGTCAAAATCAGAAAAGAGTCATCCTCTGAACATCAATGATCTAAACGAGAGCGATGAGAAGAAAAAGTGAAGAAAAAGTCACGTGTTCAAAGCTGAAGAAGACAGCAGCCATGTTCCTGACAGAAGCTGGATGTCTGCTTTTCATTCTTTACATATCAGGTAAATAATCTCAGATTATTTGTAGGCATCAGTTAAAGAACCGACTCACATTCTGTTTGATAGTTCTGGAAATCTTCTGTTACAGGAGTTCAGGGACAAACAAACAGCATCTGTGGATTTAAAGGTTCATCAGTGAATCTGAGCTGCTCTGCTGGAGATTCAGCAGCAGACAAAGAATATAAATGGTTCACTGTGTTCAAGAATGCCTCAGGGAGTGACTTTCATGAGGTTTTTGTGGATGCAAACCAAAAAAAGTACAGAATATCTGAAGGGAGTCGTCCCACTCTGACCATCAATGATCTAAACAAGAACGATGAGAA
>NC_050512.1:10064213-10072654 GCF_002922805.2 Oryzias melastigma | reverse complement strand
TTATTCAAACTGGAATCCATTGACTGCAAAAGGCCAAGGCTGCCACTTAAAGAAAGGATTTCTGGAGGGGGTACAGAACAGAATTACTTCTAGATTCTCTAGTATAGAACAAGTGTCATTTTCCTCACCATTGTCTTTCACCAGCAGTTCATCATCAGCATTCTGGCTTTGTCTTGCAACTGGCAAGCTTAAAGCTTTAAAGAAACATTTACCAAAAATTAGACACCACCCATCAACATTTATAACTTGGGGCTTAAATTTAATTGAATTAGAACATTAAATCACCATACCATTGCTGAAGCAAACAGCCAGAATGAAAAGGGCCAAAACTGACTCAGCTCCCATCTTGTCAGACACTGAATGAGAACCCAGCAAACAAGAGGAGCTTAAAAAGTTTATCCAGCAGGAGACACAGCTGCTGCTCATTACATCTAATTGTCTTTCTCTTCAGGTTGACTCGAACTTTGATTATGACATACCAGTAGATGGCGATAATGCACCTACATTATCTACACAACTACACAAGAAGAATTAGAACCTTGATTGACACACGACACCTCACAGAATTTTTGATTTTTTTTTTTTGCCAGTTTATAACATTTATGTAGTTTCACATTTAAAATGAGAAATTAAAAAATCCAACTCAATCAAACAACTACTAATTATAATTGTGTGAAAAATTCAAAGATATTTCTTCCTCAAAACTTGGTGTAAAAAGCTTCCTTTAGACTTGTTAACTAGTCAAACAAGTCCACTTATTAATTGTTTTTTTATTAGATCTTGGTGCAAAGTATTTAAAGGTCAAGTCCAGCTGCTTCAGCTTTAAATTAACTATATGCAAATTGTATTGTAATAATTGTAATAATGTTTAATTTCACAAGGAGAATATATCCAATGCCTCAACAGAAATATTTAAATTTGACAGATTTTTGAAGTCTACTTTTGTTTGATGTTGCTGCCTCTAGTGTCCAGTAGGAGGCAGTCTCTGGACAAGAACAAACAATGTTTTTCACTGTGAAAAGAAGACAAAAACATTCAGGAACATGTCAAACACTGTTGGAGTGTGTGTTATCAGAGAATTCTAAAGAAAAGAACAGAGTTTATCAAAAGACTGGGTCTCTATGTGTTACTCAGGCTGTGCTTCAGCGTCTACTCTCGGGTGCGATCCCACAACTGAGCAGCACGCGGGCTTTGACCTGCTCCGTTTCCGACCTGGGCCGATTCACCCCTCCTTAGACGACCTGGTTGTCCCGGGCTCCCCCAGAAACACCATATCGATGCCGAACTGAGTGCGGACTCCCGATCAGCATAGTCCACTGCAGCTCAGAGCTCCTGAGCTCCAACGATCCTCCAGCCTCAGCCTCCATGACACTTGGATTACAGGCGCGCGCCACCACACCCGGCAGGAAACTCTACCTCAAATCAGCTCTTTGATCAAGATGGTCTGTCACATATGAGAGGAGCTACTAGAAATAAATTATAGTGTTAATAATAATAATAATGCCTAAGAATTACAGGGGAAGGGCAAAGCAACAAGAGGTGGAAAAAATGGTGGAATTTGAAAGTTTTTAGTTTTTGTCGGGAAACTTCACTCATATTTCGTTGAATACATTTAAATTTCTGTATCAACGTCAGGTACAACACTTTTTATTGCTACTTTGGGACGGCAGAGGCATGCTGCAAGGCAGTTACTGGCGAGACGATGGCTATGAAGGTGCGCTGAAGTGATTATGACATATAGTAAAGAGCGTAGAGAGATCTTTAGTCATGTGGTTTTGTTTACAAACTTTGATTTAGAACAAGAAAGTCAGCTTGACGGCAGCCTGAATGCGGATCAAACGCAAGGTTCAGGACTCGATCCGAAACAAATTAAATGGACAGAATATCCAAGACGAATTCAGTTAGTTCAAAAGCCAAACTTTAAAAGCCAACTTTACAAAAAATACTCCCGACTTTATACACACCCAACTTCATAAAGATAAAAGGACATGTGGTTAGCACTTCTAATAGGATTACAAATTTCAAGTAGTTCAAAGATGGTCTGCTGCTGATAGGAGGAAATTCACATGACATCATTAGGATGATTAGGACCCCCCCTTAATTAAAAAAGTGCAGCAAAACCTGGAGTATCCCACTGCTACGTCCCTGTTCCACATGAAGGGTTGGTCACTGTTAGAGGATTCACCTGAGAAAAACAGGACTGTAAGCACTCTCCCAAGACATCACTCAGCAGCCAATCATCTCTTTCAGATTAAAATGTCTGCAGAACATGCAATCTACTTGTGTGCTCCTTTCTCAATGCATCTTGCTGGCAAGAGAGGTAAAAACTCATTTCTCTCAATGAATAGCAATAAAATTCATATACATTTTTTAAAGTTGATTTCTTGATTTTTGTTGTGATTTTCTATTTCTTACTGTTCAAATAAAGGTTTGTACCTATTGGAGGGCTTCTCTGGAAGAGTTGTTTGCACCAACCCATTCCAATCCTTAGAAAAGCTCCTTTCTGGTGGTTAAAACCTCACTGCAGTTGAGGATCTGACTATAGTGCAATTAGAGTGAACAGACCACGCTCCCATGATGATGGAAAGGGTAAGGAGGGAAGGACCCAAACCGGGACCCCAAGGTCAAGGAGACTCCTGGGAGCTGGATAAGCCCACTCCTACTTCCTCTCATCATTTCACAGATTTTTGTTTTATAATGAAGTGTACCTCCATTCAGTTTGACTTGACCATGTTTGTGTCAAACAGTAGTAAAATTATGGAAAAGCCATTGTATAAATGTTATCTAATTTATTGCATCTAAAAACTATGTTTTGCTTTTCATAGTAAAATATAGCAAACACATATTTATTTAGAAGAATCCTTCTTTTCACAAACTTTAAAAAATGAACAGAAAACATTTTTGAGTGAAAGAAAAATGTAATATTTTCCCTCTATTATTATTATTGTTCTAATTTTATTATTATGATTAACACTAATAATGTATTTCTAGAAGCCTTCCTTATCTGTGACAGACCATGTTGCTCAAAGAGCTGATTTGTGGTACAGTCTCCCGCCGGGTGTGGTGGCGCGCGCCTGTAATCCAAGTGTCATGGAGGCTGAGGCTGGAGGATCGTTGGAGCTCAGGAGCTCTGAGCTGCAGTGGACTATGCTGATCGGGAGTCCACACTCAGTTCGGCATCGATATGGTGTTTCTGGGGGAGCCCGGGACAACCAGGTCGTCTAAGGAGGGGTGAATCGGCCCAGGTCGGAAACGGAGCAGGTCAAAGCCCGCGTGCCGCTCAGTTGTGGGATCGCACCTGAGAGTAGACGCTGAAGCACAGCCTGAGTAACACAAAGAGACCCAGTCTTTTGATAAACTCTGTTCTTTTCTTTAGAATTATCTGGTAACACACACTCCAACACTGACATGTTCCTGAAGCTTTTTATCTTCTTTTCACTGTGAAAATCATTGTTTCTTGTTACTTCTACACTGCCCCCTACTGGACAAGAGAAGCAGCAACATCAAACAAAGTTGACTTTTAAAATCTTTTTTTTTTTTTGTCAAATTTAGTCAGACAGAATTGAATCATTTCTGTTGAATCATTGGATATCTTTCCCCTTGTGAATAAAAACAATATTACACTTCTCTAACTGGTTGAATCACCATTTCCAAGTAAAAGTTAGTTATTCAAATATGGTTTAGAGCGGGTAAAAGCAGCTGCTTTATGAACAGTAAAGTCTGGATCCCAATCACTGCAGAGCCTGTTACCTCAACATATGTTACTCTGCTGCAGCTGAGAAGCTAGTTGGAGAATCCAATTTCATTTCATTTCATTTCACTTTTTATATCAACAGTGAAGGATAAGCTAATAGTAGAAGAACGCTGCAACAAAAAAGCTAAAGATATAGTAAATGGCATACACTTGTATAGCGCTTTCTAACCTCCTTCAAGGGCCCAAAGCGCTTCAAAGTCACAGACCCATTCACACACTGGTGGTGGCTCCGCTGCCTAACACTGGCGCCAACCTCCCACCAGAGGTATTTCGGGGTTCAGTGTCTTGCCCAAGGACACTTCGACACATGGGTGGGCAAGGCAGGAATCAAACCTGCTCACTTATGATCAGGAGTCGACCGCCCTACCGCTGGACCAAGGCCAAGGTCATCAAGGATACATCACACCCAGGACATGAACTGTTTGAACTGCTGCCTTCTGGGAAAAGATACGGGACAATGAAGTGCAGAACCAATCGGTTCAAAAACAGTTTTTATATAAGAGCAATAATCTCTTTAAATTCAACTTAAAGGTTTCTGTGCAATAATATGTATGATGTATGCAGAATGGGAGATGTGTGCTTGGTTTTATTGTTTTATCTTTTAGTATTTTGGTATTTATATTTATGTATTTTAATAGGAATATCTTTTAAATCCAGCACTAGGACTTTGTTTCATACTTTTATACTCTTATACTTCTCCTCTATATTTTATTGTTATTGCTTCTGCACCAATGAATGAGGATTGCTTTAAATTTCATTGTACAAGTGCAATGACAAATAAAGACTATTCTATTCTACTCTATTCTATTAACATTTGGTCATTTTAATTGTTAAACAGCAAGACTTTTATTTTGATGAAATGATTGTTATATGTTTTCTTTTTGAGGATATGTTACTGCCTTTCAAGTTTTTTTATTATTCTTTGCTTTTTATTGCTATTTTCTTTCAATAAACTTCAAAAGCAAAGTGGAAAAATGAAAAGTAAAGAAAGAAAGAAAAGGAAAGAAAAGTTAAAAAAAGAAAGAAATAAAGAAGAGAAAAAGAAAGAAAAGTCGAGAAAAATGTATTTTTCCTCTATTATTATTCTTATTTTATTATTAACACTAATAATGTATTTCTAGAAGATTTCCTTATATGTGACAGCAATGGCCAAAACACGCATACCAGTCAGTTCTTGCTGGAGTACCAACACAAAGGCTTCTTAACAATAGAAACACTTGGAATTTATTTCTAGTAGCTTCTCTCGTGTGTGACAGACCATGGTGATCAAACAGCTGATTTGAGGTAGAGTTTCCTGCCGGGTGTGGTGGCACGCGCCTGTAATCCAAGTGTCATGGAGGCTGAGGCTGGAGGATCGTTGGAGCTCAGGAGCTCTGAGCTGCAGTGGACTATGCTGATCGGGAGTCCACACTCAGTTCGGCATCGATATGGTGTTTCTGGGGGAGCCCGGGACAACCAGGTCGTCTAAGGAGGGGTGAATCGGCCCAGGTCGGAAACGGAGCAGGTCAAAGCCCGCGTGCCGCTCAGTTGTGGGATCGCACCTGAGAGTAGACGCTGAAGCACAGCCTGAGTAACACATAGAGACCCAGTCTTTTGATAAACTCTGTTCTTTTCTGTAGAATTATCTGATAACACACACTCCAACAGTGTTCGACATGTTTCAGGAACTTTGTCTTCTGTTCACAGTGAAAATCATTGTTTCTTATTACTCCTACACTGCCCCCTACTGGACAAGAGAAGCAGCAACATCAAACAAAGCTGACTTGTAAAAATCTTTTATTTTGTCAAATTTAGACAGAATTGAGTCATTTCTGTTGAAGCATTGGATATCTTTCCCTTGTAAAATTAAACATTGTTACATTTCTCTAATAAGTTGAATCTCTATTTCCAAATTAAAGTTAGTTATTCAAATATAGTTTAGAGATGGTCATAGCAGCTGCTTTATAAAAGGGAA
This sequence comes from Oryzias melastigma, assembly GCF_002922805.2. Taxonomy (NCBI): domain Eukaryota; kingdom Metazoa; phylum Chordata; class Actinopteri; order Beloniformes; family Adrianichthyidae; genus Oryzias; species Oryzias melastigma. Next base: position 10,066,946 of record NC_050512.1, on the reverse strand, counting down.
AGTCTGGATCCAAATACAACAAAGTTGACATGTTTGACATCTTCTCCATTAAAATTGTCGTTGTGGGAAGCAGTCACGTGCAATAGAACCACAAACATTTTTTGACTTAAAACATTTGCACCAAGATTTAATTAGAGGTTCACATTGATGTCAAACAACTTAATTTTCTTCTGACTGGACTTGTTTGATTTGTCAGCAAGTCCAAAATGAGCTATTTACACCAAGTTTTGAATAATATTTTTGACATTTTCACACAGTTAGGATTTTAAGATTAATAACTGTTGTTTGATCTACTTGCACTTGGTTCATTTTTCATGTAAACATAAAACCAAATAGATGTTGTGAACTGGCAAGAAATTCCATTAGCACACTTTTGACATTTGTTCTGTGCTACAGAAGCTCATAACAATTCTGTTCTTTCACAATCCCTCCTCAGAAATCTCTTCTTTAAGTGGCAGCCTTTGAAAAAAGTCAATGAAGGTAAGGAGAAAATATTTTAATAAAGAGTATATAATCCAGATTACTTTACTGTTTAAAACTGAATGACTACTTGAAGGTGATGAACTTGTTTTATTTTAGTACACCTGGAATCCAATGAGGTAGAAGCTGATTCATCACTTGAGAATATCAGGACTAGCATGGCGTCCGACGCCACCAGCAACCAGACCGTTCTTCAGCTTACAAAAGTTATTTTCTTTTGGTAATCGGTGTTGCTTTGTAATTTAGTAAATTTTAATTCTATAGGACTGTTTGTTGGCTAATACTCGACACTTGAGCAATATGGTATCTCTTGCCTTCAAATGGTGATTTGTTTTTTGAAGCTGGGTATGCAACTCTTCACAAACTTAAGCATAATTATTGTACTCTTTAGTGATTTCAGTGATTTGCTGTTTAAGAAAACTCCAAGGTTAATCCACAATGAAGACGCTTTCTTCCAGACAAATGCAGTGAATTGAGAAAGCAGCTGTCAAAACACCATTACAGATCAGCCAGCACGTTTGAAGCTCTGTCTATGGCGTTCTAACATCAAGGTGTGGGGGGTCTCGCTGCTGATTAGCTCATATCTCCAATTTCTTGACCGCTTCGTCCCTTTCGGGGTCGCGGGGTGCCGGAGCCTATCCCGGCTACCGATGGGCGAAGGCGGGGTACACCCTGGACAGGTCGCCAGTCTGTCTCAGGGCCTCAATCACACACATTCACTCACACATCCACTCCTAGGGGCAATTCAGAGTCACCAATTAACCTATGACGCATGTTTTTGGATGGTGGGAGGAAGCCGGAGTCCCCGGTGAAAACCCACGCATGCACGGGGAGAACATGCAAACTCCACACAGAAAGGTCCCAGCCGGGATTTGAACCGGGGCCTTCTCGCTGTGAGGCAAGAGCGCTAACCACTGCGCCACCGTGCAGCCCTAGCTCATATCTCCACATTCTAATTTAACACAACCCATCCAGTTAATTTGCAGTGCAGGAAGAGCTGGAAAACATGCAGGGTGGTGGCTCTCAAGGACCAGTCATGAGGACCTCTGCTGCAGAGACTTGCAGTCATACATCAACTTTCTATTCGGCCTCCCCTAAACAACACTCACAAGTACAATGTATGTCTGGGTAGTGGGCACAGAGATACATGAGGTCTCCTTTCCCCTTTTCTTGTTGACTTTCTTCTGTGGTATAAGAAGAATCTCGTTTTCCATAACAAAATGATCCAGCAAGGAATACCACTGCATCCATGGCTGCTATGGTCATAAAAGGAGATCAAATTGATGGTGCTACTGTATGCTACTGCTGCAAGTACATATGAGAACACCTGAGAAAATCAATCTAATATTCGGTACAGTGGATTTTGTTTGCAATAGCACAGGTCAAACATTTCCTGTAGTTTTTCACCAGGTTTGCACACACTGCAGGAGGGATTTTGGCCCCCTCCTCCAAACAGATCTTCTCTAGATCAGTCAGGTTTCTGGGCTTGTCGCTGAGAAACAGAGTTTGCACTCCCTCCAAAGATTTTCTATTGGGTTTAAGTCTGGAGACTGGCTAGGCCACTCCAGAACCTTGATATGCTTCTTACCGAGTCATTCCTTCGTTATCCTGGCTGTTTGCTTTGGGTCATTGTCATGTTGGAAGACCAGCCATGATCCATCTACCTGAGGGAAGGAGGTTGTTTCCTAAAATCTCAATACATGGCCTCGATCATCTTTTACTTAATACAGTCCTGTCCCATGTGCAGAAAACACCCCATAGCATGACGCTACCACTCCCATGCTTTACAGCAGGGATGGTGTTTTTGGGATGGTACATATCATTCTTCTTTTTCCAAACGCATGAAATTGAATGAAGACTAAAAAGTTCTATTTTGGTCAAAACTGACCACATTCCTCTGGATCCAAATGGTCATTGGCAAACTGAAGACAGGCCTGGACATGTTCTAGTTGAAGCAGGGGAACCTTCCATGCCATACCTGATATTAAACCATGACATATTTGTGTATTACCATCAGTAACCTTGGAAACAGTGGTCCCAGCACTTTTCAGGTCAATGACCAGTTCTTCCTGTGTAGTTCTAGGCTGAGTTCTCACCTTTCTTAGGCTCATGTTTAGCTTCTTCCATTTTTTAATAATTGCTTCAACTGTGGATCTTTTTTTTTTTTTACCAGGCTGCTAGGCAATTGCCCCATAACCCTTTCCAGCCTTGTGATGGTCTACAATTTTGTCTCTGGTGTATTTGGACAGCTCT
>NC_050512.1:10058525-10060738 GCF_002922805.2 Oryzias melastigma | reverse complement strand
AGCTGGGTATGAAACTCTTCACAAACTTAAGCATAATTATTGTACTCTTTAGTGATTTCAGTAATTTGCTGTTTAAGAAAACTCAAAGGTTAATCCACAATGAGGAAGCTTTCTTCCAGACAAATGCAGTGAATTGAGAAAGCAGCTGTCAAAATACCATTACAGATCAGCCAGCACGTTTGAAGCTCTGTCTATGGCATTCTAACATCAAGGTGTGGGGGGCCTCGCTGCTGATTAGCTCATATCTCCACATTCTAATTTAACACAACCCATCCAGTTAATTAACAGTGCAGGAAGAGCTGGAAAACATGCAGGGTGCTGTCTCTCAAGGACCAGTCATGAGGACCTCTGCTGCAGAGACTTGCAGTTATACATAAACTTTTTATTCGGCCTCCCCTAAGCAACACTCACAAGTACAATATATGTCTGGGCAGTGGGCACAGACATACATGAGGTCTCTCTTTCCCCTTTTCTTGATGACTTTCTTCCGTGGTATAAGAAGAATCTCACTAACAAAACTTCTAACAAAATTATCCAGCAAGGAATACCACTGCATCCATGGCTGCTATGGTCATAAAAGGAGATCAAATTGATGGTGACGCCTCATCCTCTCCTGACCTAAACCTCATTGATAACCTTTGGAGCATCCTCAACCAAAATACCTGAGGGTCAAATTTTACAATGAGTCGTTATAACTCATATATCTAACAGAAGACGTGGTGAAAACATTTTCAACCCCTCCAGCCTTTCTATTGGAAAACTGAAGGAAACATCTGCCCCACCCATCCACTTCTCAGGAGGAGGTTATCTGAATGGTTGACCTGCTTTCTTAAATGAATATGTCAGCGTTTGCCCCCCCACCAAGTCTGTTAAAGCATTTATATTAACAAAATTATTCAGGCTGTTGACATTCCAAGAAATAATAATAATGTAGGCAGCTGTAAATGGATTCTATTAATAAGAACCAAAATATCAATTTATCACATTCACATTGTATAACTTAAATTGCTAAAATGTACAGCACACCCACTCTGTCTGAAAGAAAAATGTCCATACTAAGCTGAAAATACTAATATATACAGTATTTGTATTGGTATACGGCAAATAAGTATTTAAACACCCTTTCATTTTGCAAGTTCTCACACTTAGAAATCACGGAAATTTTCATCTTAGGTGCACATCCACTCACTTTGAGATGCATCTAAAAAAATCTGGAAATCACATTGTATGATTTTTTTAAATAATTTATTTGTATGCTACTGCTAGTATATATGAGAACACCTCAGAAAATCAATCTAATATTCGGTACAGTGGATTTTGTTTGCAATAGCACAGGTCAAACATTTCCTGTAGTTTTTCACCAGGTTTGCACACACTGCAGGAGGGATTTTGGCCCCCTCCTCCAAACAGATCTTCTTTGCGCTCCCTCCAAAGATTTTCTATTGGGTTTAGGTCTGGAGACTGGCTAGGCCACTCTGGAACCTTGATATGCTTCTTACGGAGCCACTCCTTCGTTATCCTGGCTGTTTGCTTTGGGTCATTGTCATGTTGGAAGACCAGCCATGACCCATCTTCAGTTTTCTACCTGAGGGAAGGAGGTTGTTTCCTAAAATCTCAATGCATGGCCTCGATAATTTTTTACTTAATACAGTCCTGTCCCATGTGCAGAAAACACCTCATAGCATTATGCTACCACTCCCATGCTTTACAGCAGGGATGGTGTTTTTGGGATGGAACATATCATTCTTCTTTTTCCAAACACATGAAATTGAATGAAGACTAAAAAGTTCTATTTTGGTCAAATCTGACCACATTCCTCTGGATCCAAATGGTCATTGGCAAACTAAAGACAGGCCTGGACATGTTCTAGTTGAAGCAGGGGAACCTTCCATGCCATACCTGATATTAAACCATGACATATTTGTGTATTACCATCAGTAACCTTGGAAACAGTGGTCCCAGCACTTTTCAGGTCAATGACCAGTTCTTCCTGTGTGGTTCTAGGCTGAGTTCTCACCTTTCTTAGGCTCATGTTTAGTGTAGCGGGAAAAGGGGTGAATATGAAGTATTCAATCCCAAAGTTGGTTGAACAATATAAACTTTATTAAACTGAAATTTAATAAACTTATCCTCGGGGCACCACCTTCGTAATGAAGGAAAATATTACTCATCAATGATTAGCCGCTACTTCTAATCAATAAAGTAATCAATTA
>NC_050512.1:10054516-10054874 GCF_002922805.2 Oryzias melastigma | reverse complement strand
AGAGCATATGCAATAGTGAATAAGACCTAAATAATCGTTCGGTCTAATAAATAATTTCGGTTTAATGAATTAAAAATTATATAAATATTGTAAAAGCTGCGTAAAAACGTTGTTTTAATTTTCACCTTAAATAAAATATAAATTAAACATTGAGAGTGAGTGGGTCCGGACCATGTGAATGTAATAAAGTTGGATGACTGATTGAGAGAGTGTAGTAGAATTTTCTTTTTTCTGCGCGTGGAAAAGAGAAGGGAGAAGATAGGAGATCCAGGGCTGCAGCCTGCGAGCATGTGTCTGCAGCAGGCTCAGAGGAGAGCAGCCGCGAAGGAGCAGAGGGGGCCTGCCATCACGGTGGCCG
>NC_050512.1:10043375-10051110 GCF_002922805.2 Oryzias melastigma | reverse complement strand
ACACCAGCGTCTTCTTCACTGCAGCTCCGATCATCTGCTAGTCTCACAATCACAGTCACGTTGTTTTTCCAGTGAATACTTATTCACTAATTTATGACACTTATGGAAAAAACTATTTCTGACACGAAGCACATATTGTCCTTTCTGCCCCCCAAAAAACCCTCCAAATGTCCAAATAAAACAAAGCAACAAAGCAGCTCATTGAACACAAGCTAACGCTGCTAGCGGCTCGGTTTGTTTACTTCCGGGTCACGCACAGATTTTATTTATTTATTTATTTTATTTATTTATTTATTTTATTTTTTTACACAAACACTGCTTAACTGGACCTAAGTATGGTTGTAAAAATCCCAATATGTATTTAAAAAAAAAATAAAATAAGGACATTATAAAGAAAAGAAAACCCCAAGGGGATAAAGTACAGTTTGGGGTAAACTTTGCTGATTAGAGTAGAAGGCGCATCTAAATAGATTCAATAAAACGTGTTTAAGGCATTCAAACTATACTTTTAATAATCTTACATGAACAAAGAAAAAAGAAAAATGAAAAGCAAAAAGACCATAAAAAACTACCTCTAAAGAGAATATTTACAAGTATAATTTTACATTAAGCTGTAGTCCATACAAAGAAAGGCAATACATATTACACCATTAATAAAGTGCAAAAACCTACAGAAAAGTTCCCTTATAATAAAAACACAAAATAATAATTAAATTTGCACATTTATAATGCATTAAATGAGATGCAACAAAATAAAATCAAATACAAAAAATGTAAAATTGTTGGAATGCAGATGCAAACATTGTTCACTGACATACTGCAAATATTTTTTTGTTTTGTTTCTGTTTCTTGTTTCTATTTTTTCTAAAAGATTTGTTCAATAAAAACTGTTTATTGGCATGAGGTTGAATGCTGAAGATGAAGGTGGTATTTGTTAGTGAAAGATGAACCAGAGTAAAATTAAATACTGGATACATATGTTTCACATGATGTATCTGTTGATTTAACAGAGAAAAAATATTTTAATGTAAATATACTGTTTCGGGCTGCACGGTGGCGCAGTGGTTAGCGCTCTTGCCTCACAGCTAGAAGGCCCCGGTTCGACTCCCGGCTGGGACCTTTCTGTGTGGAGTTTGCATGTTCTCCCCGTGCATGCGTGGGTTTTCACCGGGGACTCCGGCTTCCTCCCACCGTCCAAAAACATGCTTCATAGGTTAATTGGTGACTCTAAATTGCCCCTAGGTGTGAATGTGAGAGTGGATGTGTGTGTGATTGCGGCCCTGCGACAGACTGGCGACCTGTCCAGGGTGTGCCCCGCCTTCGCCCATCAGTGGCCGGGATAGGCTCCGGCACCCCCGCGACCCCGAAAGGGAAGAAGCGGTCAAGAAGATGGATGGATGGATGGATATACTGTTTCAAATTTGTGATGTTTTGCTTTCCTGAAGACGCTGTGTTAAATATGCTTTAAACTCAGCAGGATTGGGTATAGATTAATGTTGGACGGTGGATCATGACCATCAGAGGCTTTAAGTTACTTCAATCACATACGGAAATTTTCCAGTCTTTGCATGTGTCACATCCATATCTGATAATGTGTGGAAAATCTGTCATTTCATTTCATTTCTTGGCTTGGTTGTTAAAGGGTTAAGTGATTGTTTCTGTAGTTCATCTTCAGTTGGTTGTATCTTTCTTACCTTCAGCTCTCTTCTTCCACATTCAACTTATTCTCATCATCACCTTGTTCCGATTTTCTTGACCATCATACTGCTGGACATTACTGACGTTGCTTTACATTTTTATGTAGCAGCGGGGAAGATTTACACCAGCGAGACAGAGCTTTGGGAATCAGATGGGTTGGGAGTTAGTGTCAGCTTAGGACCAAAAGCCAAACCCCGTCAGAGGAGATTTGGAAAAAAGAGGCAGCAGACCAACATGAAAATGGCTTAAGACATTCAGGTAGTGGGATTTGCATCATTTGTACAATTTATAAATATAAACACTTGTTTTGAAAGTAATTTTATATAAACCTTTCACTTTTAAGATTTGATCATATCTGATTTCTCAAATTCTTTAAAGGCTAAACATGCTCAATCCAAGTATTTAGTGGCAGAGAGAAATTTCTGGTTTAAAAAAAAAACCCCATAGAGGCCTTTGACACCACTGCCTTGCAACTTTGAAATTGTTTAGGAATGACCAGTTTGGGATAAAGTGCCTTTTTCTTCATAAAAAATTAATGCAAATTTTAGATTTAACCAAATATTTAGAAACCTTCAGGTGACTATGATGTTCCAATGAAAAGGATTAAATTCACACTGAATTTCCCCATTTCTCTAAGAAACTAAACTTTAACAGTGTCATTTGTTAGACCCAAAACTTGAACTATGGCCTCATTTAGTTATAACATCCTCATTTGTGGGACAGCTTTCCAGGTTGTTCATTGTTTTCAAAGGCTCAAGAACAAGGTCAATTTTTTTTACCTTTACATAAAGGTTTAGTTATGCTTGATTAACCTCTGCTAATACCGTCTTAATTTTCAGGGTAATCCGACCACACAGTGACATCCTCTGTGAAAACACGAGGATGTTGCTGTGTGGACAAATCCTACAATATCCTTAAATTAGTGTCATGCCATAATTCAAATATCATCAAAAATTGGAAAGCTGTTGGGCTTCAGTCTGGAGGCTCTTGGAATTATTTTATTCAAATTTCACAGAGACAAACTACCAAAGGTATAGAACGCTTGGAAATTTGCTGGCGGCGTCGGACACAGTCTGGTTGCTGGCGGCGTCGGACACAGTCTGGTTGCTGGCGGCGTCGGACACAGTCTGGTTGCTGGCGGCGTCGGACACAGTCTGGTTGCTGGCGGCGTCGTCCTCCGTCCTCTTTAGTGATGCCTCAGCTTCTACCTCATTGGTTTCCAGTTTTACTAGAAGAAAACAAATTCATTTTCTTATCGTTTCATTCCAGTTATTAAAGTAATATCATGCATAGTTTCCTTACCTTCTTCAATTTTATTCAAACTGGAATCCATTGACTGCAAAAGGCCAAGGCTGCCACTTAAAGAAAGGATTTCTGGAGAGGTGACAAAAGAACAGAATTACTACTCGATTCTCCATCATTGAACAACAAGTGTCATTTTCCTCACCATTGTCTTTCACCAGTATTTTATCAGCATTCTGGCTTTGTCTTGCAACTGGCAAGCTTAAAGCTTTAAAGAAACATTTACCAAAACTTAGACACCGCCCATCAACATTTATAACTTGGGGCTTAAATTTCATTGAATTAGAACATTAAATCACCATACCATTGCTGAAGCAAACAGCCAGAATGAAAAGGGCCAAAACTGACTCAGCTCCCATCTTGTCAGACACTGAATGAGAACCCAACAAACAAGAGGAGCTTAAAAAGTTTATCCAGCAGGAGACACAGCTGCTGCTCATTACATCTGATTGTCTTTCTCTTCAGGTTGACTTGAATTTTTTTTTTTTTATTAGATCTTGGTGCAAAGTATTTAAAGGTCAAGTCCAGCTGTTTCAGCTTTAAATTAACTATATGCAAATTGTATTGTAATAATTGTAATAATGTTTAATTTCACAAGGAGAATATATCCGATGCTTCAACAGAAATATCTAAATTTGACAGATTTTTGAAGTCTACTTTTGTTTGATGTCGCTGCTTCTAGTGTCCAGTAGGAGGCAGTCTCTGGACAAGAACAAACAATGTTTTTCACTGTGAAAAGAAGACAAAAACATTCTATATCATGTTAAACACTGTTGGAGTGTGTGTTACCAGATAATTCTAAAGAAAAGAACAGAGTTTATCAAAAGACTGGGTCTCTATGTGTTACTCAGGCTGTGCTTCAGCGTCTACTTTCAGGAGCGATCCCACAACTGAGCAGCACGCGGGCTTTGACCTGCTCCGTTTCCGACCTGGGCCGATTCACCCCTCCTTAGACGACCTGGTTGTCCCGGGCTCCCCCAGAAACACCATATCGATGCCGAACTGAGTGCGGACTCCCGATCAGCATAGTCCACTGCAGCTCAGAGCTCCTGAGCTCCAACGATCCTCCAGCCTCAGCCTCCATGACACTTGGATTACAGGCGTGCGCCACCACACCCGGCAGGAAACTCTACCACAAATCAGCTCTTTGATCAACATGGTCTATCATATATGAGAGGAGCTACTAGAATTAAATGATAGTGTTAATAATAATAATAATAATGGTGAATTGGCCAAGAATTACAAGGGAAGGGCAAAGCAACAAGATGTGGAAAAATGGTGGAAATTGAAAGTTTTTAGTTTTTTTCGGGAAACTTCACTCATATTTCGTTAATTAAATTTAAATGTCTGTATCAGCGTCAGGTACAACACTTTTTACTGCTACTTTGGGATGGCAGAGGCATGCTGCAAGGCGGTTACTGGCAAGACGATGGTTACAAAGGTGCGTTTAAGTGTTTATGACATATAGTGAAGAGTGTAAAGAGATCTTTAGTCATGTGGTTTTGTTTACAAACTTTGATTTAGAACAAGAAAGTCAGCTTGACGGCAGTCTGAATGCAGATCAAACGCAAGGTTCAGGACTCGATCCGAAACAAATTAAACGGACTCGGTCCAGACCAAACAATCTTCAGTCAATCGAAAACCATTTCTTGAAGCACAGCAAGAGAATGCCAAGAGTGTGCAGAGCAGTAATCAGACATTAGAATATCAGAGACGAATTCAGTTAGTTCAGCTTTTTTTTTGGTTAGGTACATAACTCTACATCTGTTGATTCATAGTTTGATGCTTCAGTGAGAATTTTTACAATGTCAACAATTATAAATATAAAAATGCATTGATTGAGAAGGTGTGTCCAGACTTTTGGCTTGTACTGTGTATATGCAGATGACACTTTTTTTTTATTATTTTATTAAAGGAGACAGATCAACAACTTTCATCTGCTTTAGATGATCTTTGAAAGTGGTTGTTTTATTTATCTCTTTGCTTAAAACTCAAAAAAGTGTGTCTATGTTCGTCTCCAAGCCAACATCAAACCTGACACAGTAAAAAAAAACAATTAAAAGTAAAAAAAAATAGAACACACACAATACTCTCAACCCTTATTCACCCAAAAGCCAACTTTATAAAAAATACACCCGACTTTATACACACCCAACTTCATGAAGATAAAAGGACATGTGGTCAGCACTTCTAATAGGATTACAAATTTCAAGTAGTTCAAAGATGGTCTGCTGCTGATAGGAGGAAATTCACATGACATCATTAGGATGATTAGGACCCCCCCTTAATTAAAAAAGTGCAGCAAAACCTGGGGTATCCCACTGCTACGTCCCTGTTCCACATGAAGGGTTAGTCACTGTTAGAGGATTCACCTGAGAAAAACAGGACTGTAAGCACTCTCCCAAGACACCGCTCAGCAGCCAATCATCGCTTTCAGATTAAAATGTCTGCAGAACATGCAATCAACTTGTGTGCTCCTTTCTCAATGCATCTTGCTGGCAAGAGAGGTAAAAAACACATTTCTCTCAATGAATAGCAATTAAATTTATATACATTTTTTAAAGTTGATTTCTTGATTTTTGTTGTGATTTTCTATTTCTTACTGTTCAAATAAAGGTTTGTACCTATTGGAGGACTTCTCTGGAAGAGTTGTTTCCACCAACCCATTCCAATCCATAGAAAAGCTCCTTTCGAGGCTAAAACCTCACTGCAGTTGAGGATCTGACTATAGTGCAATTAGAGTGAACAGACCAGGCTCCCATGATGATGGAAAGGGTAAGGAGGGAAGGACCCAAACCGGGACCCCAAGGACAAGGAGACTCCTGGGAGCAGGGTAAGCCCACTCCTACTTCCTGTCATCATTTCACAGATTTTTGTTTTATAATGAAGTGTACCTCCATTCAGTTTGACTTGACCATGTTTGTGTCAAGCAGTAGTAAGATGAATAAAAAGCCATTGCATACATTTTATTTATTTATTTTTTACATCTAACAACTATGTTTTGCTTTTCAAAATAAAATAATAGTAGCAAAAACATATTTATTTAGAAAGATCTTTCTTTTCACAAACTTTAAAAAATGAACAGAAAACATTTTTGAGTGAAAGAAAAATGTAACAAAAGAAACACTTGGAATTTATTTCTAGTAGCTTCTCTCGTGTGTGACAGACCATCTTGATCAAAGAGCTGATTTGAGGTGGAGTTTCCCGCCGGGTGTGGTGGCGCGCGCCTGTAATCCAAGTGTCATGGAGGCTGAGGCTGGAGGATCGTTGGAGCTCAGGAGCTCTGAGCTGCAGTGGACTATGCTGATCGGGAGTCCGCACTCAGTTCGACACCGATATGGTGTTTCTGGGGGAGCCCGGGAAAACCAGGTCGTCTAAGGAGGGGTGAATCGGCCCAGGTCGGAAACGGAGCAGGTCAAAGCCCGCGTGCTGCTCAGTTGTGGGATCGCACCTGAGAGTAGACGCTGAAGCACAGCCTGAGTAACACATAGAGACCCAGTCTTTAGATAAACTCTGTTCTTTTCTTTAGAATTATCTGATAACACACACTCCAACAGTGTTTGACATGTTCCTGAATGTTTTTGTCTTCTTTTCACAGTGAAAAACATTGTTTCTTGTTACTCCTACACTGTCCCCTACTGGACAAGAGAAGCAGCAACATCAAACAAAGTTGACTTTTAAAATCTTTTTGTTTTTTTGTCAAATTTTATTCAGACAGAATTGAATCATTTCTGTTGAATCATTGGATATCTTTCCCCTTGTGAATAAAAACAATATTACACTTCTCTAACGGGTTGAATCACCATTTCCAAATAAAAGTTAGTTATTCAAATATGGTTTAGAGCGGGTAAAAGCAGCTGCTTTATGAACAGTAAAGTCTGGATCCCAATCACTGCAGAGCCTGTTACCTCAACATATGTTACTCTGCTGCAGCTGAGAAGCTAGTTGGAGAATCCAATTCAATTTCATTTCATTTCACTTTTTATATCAACAGTGAAGCATAAGCTAAAAGTAGAAGAACGCTGCAACAAAAAAGCTAAAAATATCATCAAGGATACATCACACCCAGGACAGGAACTGTTTGAACTGCTGCCTTCTGGGAAAAGATACCGGACAATGAAGTGCAGAACCAATCGGTTCAAAAACAGTTTTTATCCAAGAGCAATAGTCTCTTTAAATTCAACTTAAAGGTTTCTGTGCAATAATATGTATGATGTATGCAGAATGGGAGATGTGTGCTTGGTTTAATTGTTTTATCTTTTATTATTTTAGTATTTATATTAATGTATTTTGGAATATCTTTTAATTCCAGCACTAGGACTTTGTTTCATACTCTTATACTCTTATACTTCTCTTCTATATTTTATTATGGCCCGCAGCAGCAGTCTACTGACTGCAAGGACCATATTGTTTTTGCTTAAACATTCAATCTTTCTGCGCCTTTGAGCCAAAATTTCACCCCCGCCACATGAACGAAAAGTACCTCAAAATTTTATCACACGTAGGGAAAATTGAAAATGAATTTTTGGCATGTTGCGCGTGACCCCGCCCAACACGATGACATCACGGCGAGCGTTTTTGTCAAAAAAATGAATGGGCCAAAAATCGCCTATGGGGCCAAAAACAAATATTTCGAAATACGCAAATGAAAGCCCATGCCACATGTTGGGGATAAGCCCTGGAACATTTGAAATCATTATGGGATGGCCGTCAAGCCGTAGGCTTGGCGGCCATC
>NC_050512.1:10038031-10041369 GCF_002922805.2 Oryzias melastigma | reverse complement strand
TTGTTATTGCTTCTGCACCAATGAATGGGGATTGCTTTAAATTTCACTGTACAAGTGCAATGACAAATAAAGACTATTCTATTCTATTCAATTAAAATTTGCATTTGGTCATTTTAATTGTTAAACAGCAAGACTTTTATTTTGATGAAATGATTGTTATATGTTTTCTTTTTGAGGATATGTTACTGCCTTTCAAGTTTTTTTATTATTCTTTGCTTTTTATTGCTATTTATTATTTCTTTCAATAAACTTTCAAAGCAAAGTGGAAAAATGAAAAGTAAAGAAAGAAAGAAAAGGAAAGAAAAGTTAAAAAAAGAAAGAAAAAAATAAGAGAAAAAGAAAGAAAAGTAGAGAAAAAAAATATTTTTTCCCCTATTATTATTCTTATTTTATTATTATGATTAACACTAATAATGTATTTGTAGTAGCTTTTCTCATATGTGACAGACCATGTTGCTCAAAGAGCTGATTTGAGGTAGAGTTTCCCGCCGGGTGTGGTGGCGCACGCCTGTAATCCAAGTGTCATGGAGGCTGAGGCTGGAGGATCGTTGGAGCTCAGGAGCTCTGAGCTGCAGTGGACTATGCTGATCGGGAGTCTGCACTCAGTTTGGCATCGATATGGTGTTTCTGGGGGAGCCCGGGACAACCAGGTCGTCTAAGGAGGGGTGAATCGGCCCAGGTCGGAAACGGAGCAGGTCAAAGCCCGCGTGCTGCTCAGTTGTGGGATCGCACCTGAGAGTAGACGCTGAAGCACAGCCTGAGTAACACATAGAGACCCAGTCTTTTGATAAACTCTGTTCTTTTCTGTAGAATTATCTGATAACACACACTCCAACAGTGTTTGACCTGTTCCTGAATGTTTTTGTCTTCTTTTCACAGTGAAATACATTGTTTGTTCTTGTCCAGACACTGCCTCCTACTGGACACTAGAAGCAGCGACATCAAACAAAAGTAGACTTCAAAAATCTGTCAAATTTAGATAATTCTGTTGAAGCATCGGATATATTCTCCTTGTGAAATTAAACATTATTACAATTGTTACAATAAAATCTGCATAAAGTTATTTTAAAGCTGAAACAGCTGGACTTTCATTTTGATGAAATGATTGCTATACGTTTTTGTAAAAAATATTTTTTTTTTCTTTCAAATTTAAAATTTGGTACTTTGTATTGCCATTTATTATTTATTCCAGTAAACCTCTAAAGTAAGCTCCATAAAATAGTGAAATGGTACTGGGACCTTTTGGAAAGGAACAAATTGAACGTTTGACATTTTCTGAATCCATTTTGGGGTTACAGGGTTGCTGGAGCCTATCCCTGACTACTGTTCAGCAACGGCCGGACAAAACATGGACATGTCCGTCTGTCAAAGGGCCACACAATCAAACACTTGCAGTTATACATGTGTAAAATTTAGAATAATCAAATAATCTATTCAGCATGTTTTTGGACTGTGAGAGGAACCCAGAGTCCAGAGAAAAACCAACACCTGCATGAGGATAACATGCAAATCCTCTCAGAAAGTCTCTGCTGGGATTCAAACCTGGACCTTTTTTCACTGTGATATGCAATAGATGCACTATGTGGACATGAATCTTTTAGACAACAAAAACTGAATCCAGGTCGTTTCCTCAGAAAACATGCTCTCAATGTTTATTCTTTACTGGCTTGAATTACCACAAATATTTTTGACTATCCAGAAGTCTTGGGATTTTAAATATTGTGAAACATTTACTAAATTCTAAATCACTTCACATGTACTGTTCAATTGTGTTGCCAAGTATTAGTTATTGTGCAGAAATCTGGGGCAATAATTACATAACATTAATGAATCCACTTCATTAAAAGAGTCATACGAGTTATATATAACTCGAATGTTCATTCAAAATGATTAAAATTAAAAGATTTGGTTAATTATTTAGCTGCACAAACTATGTACAGAGCCCCAAATAAAATGCTGCCTAATAACATACATCTGTTTACAAATAGAGATGGAGGTTACTCCCTAAGAGGCCATTTCAGGATTATAATAAATAAAATTTATAAAAGAAGAAGACAATTCTACATTTTATTTTAAGACTGTGGATCAGTATAACTGACAGAATCTAAAAAAGTCCAACAATAAAGCAATTTAAAGTTAAATACAGACCAATAATCTTTAACTACTAAACAGGCATAAATAATATATTAATTTTTTTGTATGTACAAATATTTGCACATATATGTAAGTGAACATATGTATTAGCATGTGTATAGTATGGGTTTTTAAATATGAATTCTCTTGTTAATACATTGTTTTTTTCTTTATTTTTTTTTGGCTTCGTTGTCCCAAAGTGAGTTGGACGTTTACAGTAAACTCAATTTAAGTTAGTAAAGAAGGTGGGATTAAATAAGTTTTCTTCTTCCCGCCCCTTTTTGAACACCATTCTGTTGTACTTGTTTTGGTTGTTCATTTGTTGTCTGTTATGACTGTTTCTAATGTTCTAAATTACAAAGTCAAGGTTTAAGTTATATTAGTTATATTCCTGCCTGTATTTATTCATAGTAATATAAAAAAGTTGTGTTTTATAAAGTTTTAAAATTTAGTTTTAGTGTATTCAATAAATGTTTTTCCTGTTCGACCTAAAGTGTGTTTTTTTTAGATTGTGGTCCCTCGTGCGATTGAGTTTGACACCCGTGATCTAAATAGTGTTAAAAATAAACTGAAACTGAAACTGAAACCTTTTAAGTCCCCTTATGAAAAGTCTACGTTGGTGTCAAATGAACTGGTTTGATTAGTTAGCATGTCCAAAGAGAGCTTTATACACCAAGTTCTAATTAAGACATATTTTTGACTACTTCACATAATCATGATATTAAGAATATTAATTCATATTTGATCAACTTGGACTTCATTAATTTTTTAACTAAACATAATATCAAATTCACTTTTTGAACTGGCATGACATTTCATTAGCTTTGTGAGGTTTCCTTACATATGTGTCAATAAAGTTTGTCTTCTTGAGTAGTTTGATTAGATTCGGACAGCACTAGAAAATGGGGAACATGCTATATAGTGCACTATAGGGGGGATTTGGACACAACCCATCACCTACTGGTATGTCTCAATCAAAGTTTGGGTCAAGCTAATCTGAGGAGAAAGACGATTAGATGTAATGAGCAGCAGCTGTGTCTCTGCAGGAGAACCCTTTAAGCTCCTCTTGTTTGTTGGGTTCTTATTCAAGAATCAGAAACTAGCGCATCGCAAGGATACGGACGCCCCCAGGCTCAGATGTGATCGCTGGCTCAGTAATCAATCTCCCTGCGTGTAGAGATGATCGCCAGACCCAGGAAGCCAGA
>NC_050512.1:10013722-10035358 GCF_002922805.2 Oryzias melastigma | reverse complement strand
CAGCACATTCTTCCTTCCTGTGTGAAAGAAACTTGAAATAAACTCACTTTTTATTCTCAGAATACGTTCTTGTAGGTTTAAATAATGAGAAGTCTTTGCTTCTTGAACCAGATTTAGTCACATCAGCTTGTTTCAGAGTGACCTATGCTGGAGGGAGCATGTGTTCATCAGGAGAGAAACAATGTTCAATCGTGTTTCCAACAGGTGACCTTTAACCTTTCACACTTCTCATTCAGTTTGATTTAAAGTCAAGTTTTCAATAATTGTTTGTGGTGATACTTTCCATTGACTTGAATCAGTTACAATCAGGAAAAATATCTATAATCTCTCAACAGAAATCTTTCTCCACCAGACCTCTGTAGACCAACATCATGTCAAAATCAACTGCAGCAGCAGCAGCAGCAGCAGCAGCAGCAGCTGTTCTCTGACTGATCCTCAGGCCTCCATTGTTTTGTTTAGGAACAGAAAACCAGAGCAAAAGAAAACGTTTCCCTTAACATCTACAGAGACCTTCACTTGTGCTGTAAAAGATCTTCAGGATATTCATTCAGCTGATGTCTGTGAGTGTGAACAAACACAAAGTTCATTTTGATTAAAAAACACATTTATCATTCTGTGAACTTTATGTGCTCAGTAAATAATAATGATTTTAGCATCTCTGTATGGATTTAGTTGAAATCATTTGATGAAAACCTCAACATTAAAGTCACGTTTTATTTACATTTCAGGTCTTGATCACAGCAGCTGCTGGACTGTGAATTGTTTCCCAAAAAGAATCTGTGCTCTGAAAGGCTCTTCTCTGAATATCTCCTGTGAATATTCACATCCTCAACACCAGCAGCTAATAATGAAACGTTGGTTTAAAATAAACAGAAATATAAACCAGAAAGGAGAAGAGATTATAGAAAAAAAGAACAAGGTGAAGTTTTATGACTCCCCGAACAAGCATAACCTTAGATTTGAAAAACTGAGTAAAAGTGACTCAGGAGAATATGTGTTTGAAATAGGAGAAAACTCTAATGATCTGAAAGAATCCACTTTTCCTGAAGTTACTTTGATTGTCACAGGTAAATATCATCTTCATACTTTAATGTTCATTAAAGTGGTCGACCTAACTAAATCTTTTGTCTTTTAGATCTGAGAGTTGAGATCAGACCTTCTTCAGAAGTGACTGAGGGTCAGAAAGTCACATTAACATGCAGCACCAGCTGTCCTCTGACTCCCAACTCAAACTTTCACTGGTATTTGAACCATCAACCTCTGAAGGGGGAAAACAAACACCTGGTCATAGATGCAGTCACCAGTCAGGATGCAGGAAACTACTCATGTGTTGTTAAAACAAAAGAAATCTTCATGTCATCAGTGAAGACTCTCACTGTTAAAAGCATCAACACAACAACACAGATCGAAATTGTTGGAGGAGTTTCACCAAAAGTCATAGTCTTAGTCTTAGTTTCAGTCTTAGTCAGTAGTCTTATTTGTCTCACAGTTTTCTTGTGGATTAGGTGAGCACAACACCTCTGACTATTACAGCCTCATCTCTGTGTCCAATTCTAATTTTAACCTGACTATTTCTTCTGAACAGGAAGAAGAGAACCTCCACTCAGTCCTCAAGTTCTGAAGCCGTCAAAAACTTGTATACGGTAAATATTCCAACGGATGCTATTGATTTTGTTTTTTATGTTTTTAATGGTTTCTGTTGTTCTTTAAAGCTAAAATGTTGAACTGTTCCTCATATTTTGGGGGGTCAAAATTGTTAATATATTTTATGTTTTTTTTTTTTTTTACCAGTTAAACACTGATCACCTGTACGAGGAAATCCCAGCAGAAGCAACAGATAATAGACTTCACCACAGCCAAGTTAACCATGAAAACACGTTTGTCTACTCCACCATCCAAGCTCATCAGGAACAAGAGCATGTCCCCTATGCTATAACCAAGGTCAGACAAAAGTCAGACCTGGAAACGGTGAATGATGTTCTGTAGCTTGCATGGACCAAAGCAACAGTCACACTTCCTGCCCACATTCAAGCACCAATGGCAGCAAAACTGCTTCGCCAGATGTCAACTAGGCCATTGGGAGCACCAAAGATTTAGTGGATTGCCCAAGGGGACTTTGACACGTGGTCGGAAAGAAGAGAAACTGAGCCTACATTCCTGATATCACAGGTTGAAATCTGAAACTCTGGAGTAACGTTAAAATGTGTAACTAATTTAAATGAATAAAGATTTGTAGGTATTCAATGTAAGCATAGAGCATAACATGACAGAGTTTTTCTGGCTGTGAACTTTTATGTCTCAATAGTGGAACCATAATAAATGGTAAATGTGGTTTACTCATATAGCACTTTAATACCTAAATACACTTTATAGTCACAGCTTCATTTACCCATACTCACACACGGATGAGAGCTCTACTGCCTATCACTGGTGCCAACCTGTGAACCATCCATCCATCCATCCTCTTATGGTTCTCCAGAACCAGGTAATTGAGGCAGCAGTCTAAACAAAGATGCCTAGACTTCCTTCAACTCTTCTGGACGTTTCCAGGGCAGCTGAGAGGCATAGTCTCTGCAGGGTGTCCTGGGTATTCCCCAGGGTCTCCTCCCAGTAGAACAAGCCTGGAACTCAGGGAGGTGTCCAGTAAGCATCCAGACCAGATACCTGAGCCCCCTCAACTGGCTCCTCTCTATGTGGAGGAGCAGCAGTTCTACTCCCGGTTCTCTCTAGTTGAAAGAGCATCTCACACCATCTCTAAGGGAGTAATCAAAATTGAGTATTTTCAAAGTAATACTTTCATCTTAATCTTCAAACTGTGTTGAATCAGGAACATATGAAAACCTGCAGATTGAAAACTGACATTGGCGGGTAAAGTCTCCTTTCTCTGCCATCTCCAGAGTACTGACTGCACTTCATCTCCCAGCAGCCCCAGCACACAGTTCCTGGATGCTGCTCAGCTCTCTCATTTGCCAATCACCAACAGGACACTTAACCCTTCCGCTCTCTTTGGGGTCCAGATGACTCCAACCACATTGATATGATATGTGATTCCTTCCATGACAAAGGTGGACAGGATTTTATGTCTGTCATGGACATTAGTGAAACTCAAAAATCAAAGATAAAAAAAAGTTCAGCGCACTGTCTTGGGGGGTCCAGATGACCCCACTTTTAATGTAAACAAACTAAGGAGAGCGGAAGGGTTAAGCACTGCACAGAGCCTCACTCAGTGTGAAGTATTGTTTGAGCAAGTCAGCCTGCAAACTGAGCATTTGCTCCTGCTTCATCTTTGATTCTGCTTGTTTATCACCTGCCCTGACCCTTGCCTGGATCCTGACCATTCTTGTTTCTCTCTGATGTTCCCATGCTCATTGTTGACTTGTGCCTGCCTGACCCTGATTTAAATTTGCAGATTTTTTGTTGTATTAATAAACCTGCTGCAGTTGGAATCGGCCATCTGCCACTGAGCTACAAGAAGGGAAAATGTCATGTTTGTCTTGAGTTGTTTGAAACCTTCATAAGAGAACATTAGCTTCACTGGGATGATCCTGTGAGACACAGGAAGTCTTTTATTTTGAAAGGAAGTACACAAACTTCTGTTAAAAATAAAAAATGATTAAAAATTTAGAGAAAATGCTAGTTTATCTTTCTATTTTTGTTTTTATCAACACACCTAAGAAAATGAATATAATTCATTTTTATTATCTTAATGCATATGTATGTGAAGAGTGCAAAGCAGTATCACATTTTCCTAAAGGGGTAAAATAAGACTTTGTGTCTCTTTTACAGATAAAGGTTGAAGATCGCCGAGTAAGATCAAGTGCTTCATGTATTCTATGTTCAAAGAAATAAACAAGATGAGCCTTTAAAGACTTTAACCAAGCATGTAAAGGTCATGCAAGAAGAAGGAAGTGGTGAAAAGATAATCTCTTGCATTTTACCTCCCTCCGCACAAAAACACTATTCGCTTTTCTTTTTAGCTTCAAGTACAAACAAATGTATATCCTTCGCACAACTCAGCTTGTTAGGTTGGTAGCAAATGAGAAGAGATCTTAGGAATGTGAGTAAAGATTTATAAATAAATAAATGCAGCCTCAATAGTGTCCCGCTTGTCAGTCCCAAGCATGAGTAAGAGCATTTAACATAGAACTTATAAATATATGGATAGATAAACTGATATTATGATAGTATAGTTTTCTAGGGACTCAGAGGGATATGATACCCCAAACTCTCAGCACACTCAGACTTCATCCCCCAGCCCGAATTTAGCTGGCTAAATCCAGGCCTGTTTGACTCTTAAGAAACCTTCTTGATGATATTTATATAATTAAATTCCAAGTAATCAGATTATTTTCATATAAAATATATATGTCGCATTTAAAAGAACTACAAAAATGATTAGAATGTGTTTTTATTCATATTTTTAAAACATTATTTAAACTTTTTTGATCAACTTTGTTATTCTTTTATTTGCATATAATCATATTAAATTATTCCACTGACCAAATCCAATATTATTGATCAGACATAAATGCATCTGACCAAAATATTATACAATATATAGTAAACATGTTATATACTCATAATAGTTTACATTTCAGTAATAAATCTAAAAATGCAAAAAGTACAAAACAGTCAGTCGCCAGCAGACAGTTTGATATTAGTTTCCCTTCAAGTAAGTTAAAAATCTGGTGGTTAGTTTTCACTCCAAATGAAAGTTTGTGATTGTTATTAACACAAGACCTGGTTACAAAGTTTTTTTTTTAAGGTGTGAGGATAAATGTTGTATTCACAGTCAGTTTAAACAATGAATATAAGGGAAAAAAATTGTGGATAACAAAAAAAAAAAAAAAAAAAAAAAACTTTCCCCTCAACAGTGCAGATAGTGGATTAGTTTTATCATTCAAGCTGATCTGTTACCGCAGGGTCGAGAACTAACTCTCCCCTGCATGAACAGATTAACAGGTTTCATTATAAGGTATAACAGATAAATACAATAATGAAAATGTCAGTAAGAAGGTCACATGATTCGACATGATTCCCCTTTCAATCTTGAGTCTTTTCCAGTCAGTTTTTCCACATCCCTGTACTGAAGTATTACAGCTGTTAGCCTTGAAGTTCAGTCTTTGTTTTGTTCATATTTGTGTCCATTCAGTTGCTTTGCAGCCATTTGGCCAGAGACTGGATGGTTTCCCTTTTTTCAAACAGGTACATCTGGGTCTCCCACAGCATGTCCACCAGGACGGCGTCGCTCACCTCGTCCAGCATCACCTCCTGAGAGAGCTGGGGGCTCAGTCTGCGGAAACACAATGAGGTTTAGAGGAAATGGAGTCGAAAGTGACCATAGAAAAAACACACAATAAAAGGTTGAATCATTTTGATGTCCATTTAAATCTAGAAGAAAATTAGAAGAAAAAAATCGTTTCCACAGAAAAAGTGGACTGTAGCCTATATAATTATTGCTGCATAACAGCAAATATGGAAACATCAAATCAGAAATTGGCCATATATCGAGCAATCATTTCATTATTCTTCTTTATTTTTAAGCTGCTTTTGAAATGATTAAATTCTAAAAACAAGACATCTCATTATTTACAGTAATTTCCTGATGGGTCGTTCCACAACTGAAAATCAAGCTATGAGTGTCACAAAAGAAAGTTGGCTTTAATCACAATCACACATGCATCTAAGGTTTATTTAGTTTTGTGTACAACATGAAAACACAAAAAGAAGATCAGTTTCAAGAGGAAGAATCCCTGACGAATGAAAAATATCATATCTTGCATTAGAATTTCTGCTGCAACTTAAATTTTTCAAAGGTCAAATCTAGCTTTTTTTCCCCTTTTAGAAACTTTAAAATCTTCTTTCACTTCACATTAAGCATTTTTCTTCCTCCTGCAACTGCTCTATCAGCTATTCATATTTAATGTAAATCGAAAATTTCTCATGATAGTTACAGAATGTAAAGTAGTGAGACTTCAAGCTTCATCTCACACATTTATTTAGCTATCATTAAGCACACACACAGACACACCATAACTTTTTCTTTCTTAAATACCTCAAATGAATCCAAATTTTCTGCTGTTATAAATCATCCTGCCACTTTTGGCCACATCAAATTGAATTTGTTTTAATTAATTTAATGCACCCAGGGCAGAAACATTGAAAAAAAAAGAGACAACTTGTTGTTGGTAAAAATTTAAGGTTTGAGCAGAAAAGGAGACAAAGACAGACAGAAACCAGAAGTGGTTGAAGAAAGGGAGAACTGAAAGTAGCACACTCATCAGTAGCAGACCTGTGGTAGAGCGTCTCGATCATTTCACACCAGGCTCTGGCCCGGTCCACCGCACAGCCGTCGGAGTCCGTACACTGTGCAAAAAAAAGACAAAAAATACTATTTAGAGATGTTAAATATGACAAACATACACAAAAACCTGACTATACATTTTTTTATTATTATTAAAAACCACTAGGGTTTTAGGGAACCAATCGATTTGGCGATATATCGCGATAATTGTTTTGGTGAAACTTGTATCGGTTAAAAATGCTGACATAGCGATATTTAATAAATTATTTGTGGATGTGACTTTTGTTTTCCACCAAAACCCCAGAACACTGAGCCTCTTTGAGCCGTCATATAAATAAAGCATCTAAGGCACATTCAAGCGATCTCCTTTATGACATTTGAGTGTTTCTGGAAAAAATGTACCTTTTATTTTCATATATATATATATATATATATATATATATATATATATATATATATATGAAGCACCCGTTCAAGCACCATTCAGGCTCCTGAACCGTTTAAAAGTACTGAATAACTTAGTAATTTTGGAAATAAGCAACACTTTATTTCCTGAATCATACTTTTAGAATCTTATTGGTTTAGGCAGATTAATCCCATGTTTTATCCAATACTGAAAAATATGTTGTTGTGGAAATCAGACTACATCGACTGTTCCCTTTATGATCAAATATTTCTTAATTTACCAAAAGAAAAGCAGCATGAATTTGTGAGTAAAAACAACTCGTATATGAGATACAGCTGCAGTGCTTAACATTGTGATCATTTTATTACAATTAATTAAGTCATACTTATATATATATAAATTTATGGCTCTAAAAACCAGTTACCACCCTTGAAACAAAAACAAGTCCACTCACACAGTCCACCAGCATTTTGCCCAGCTCCTTCGCTCCTACAAAACTCTTGGCGAGCTCCAGCGGGTTGGAGGGCCGGAAGACATCCACCGAGTTCACAACCACCTGAGGGGGTTTTCCTGCAAACACGCTCTCAGTTAGCTTTACAGATTAACAACTGCAAACCTGTTACATTGTGATGTATATACTTGAGGCAAGACGACCAATCTGCCTCTATTCACCCTCAAGTGAGTGTAGTGTCATCCCACAAGTACGGTGGCCCTGAAGTGCAAACTTCACACCAGCTAATCACTCAACTCAAAAAACATAATAAAGATCATAATGACAATTAAAAAATAGAAAATAATAATAATAAAAAAAAAGAAAAACAGCGTTACATTTTTAGAAACCAAAACAAAAAAATTAAACTAAATAAAAATAAAACAAAATGGAAAACTTAAGTAATTTCCAGGAATCAAAATGTATGTTGAAAAAACAAAACAATACAAAAAAATGGAACAGGTAAGAAGTCTTCAATGATCGCAGACTTATAAAAGATTCACGTTTAGTATGGAGGAGATCTCGTATCACTTCACGCCAAATAACTTTCAGTTGAAATAATGGACAAATTTCATCATCCAATCAGCGATCTCCCATACTACCTTTTCCGGCTGCTTCTTTTTTAAATTTATTTTTGATTTCTGGGAACTATTTTTTGTTCTGTATTGAAATTGTGTTTTGGCTACTAAAATTTAATTTTTTATTATTTGTTTTGCTTTCTAAAAATTGCTGTGATCTTTAATATGTTTTGCATTGATCAATTTGTTGGTGGGATTTGTCCTTCACGGCCACCGTACATACGAGTTATAAATACTTTTTTTTTTGGACCTTTACGACACATTGTGATTAGGGCTGCCACAATTAGTCGACTAATCGACTATTAAAATAGTCGACGACTAATTTAATAGTTGATTAGTCATTACTTTATATTATATGGAGTTGGAGTGTAGTAAAGTTGAAAGTTTTAATAGCATTATGCTAGTTTTTTGGACTATTTTGGCATTTATTAAGGTTTTTTTAGGCCAATTTTGGAGTTTAGCTAATATTTCAGCTACATGCTATCTGTTTTAGCTAATTTGTTTTTTTTTTTTTAGCTTTGTAGGCTGTTTTGGAGCTAGGCTAATATTTACACGTTAGCTGTACTGGCTAATTTAGGCTTTTTTCAGTTTTTAAGGTTCATTTGGTAATTAACTAATAGTTTAGCTAGCTATCAGCTTCAACATTTTCAGTTATTAGCTTCAGCGATTTTAGGAATCAATTTCAGAATCTTCAGCTATCAGCACTAGCATCTTCAGCGGCCAAATTCCACTTACAGCATTCACACTAGCATTATCGCTGGTAATGCTATATATTTACTTTGTAGTTAGTTTAAAGCTAATTTGCGCAAGACCCGATTAGTCGACTAATCGAAATAAAGAATCTGTGATTAGTCGACTATTAAAATAATCGTTTGTGGCAGCAGTAACTGTGATACACAAGACAAGAGGACACGTCATTCTAAGACAGAAATCCTAATCCTGCATCCTTTTAGGACCTACCTGTACCAAGAGAAACCACCATCCCAAGCTTTTTCACGTCCTCCTTGTGACCCTGAAAGACCCAGAAAAAGGAACAGAGAACTTTTGATTTCCAAAATGTAAATCAACTGGTACAAGGATGGAGGTAAAAATGGAGCAGGTGAAATATCCACCTTAGCTTTCAAAGCTTTGTTGTACTGATGGATTTCTGTCATGGCGTCTAATGTTGGATTGTTGGCCAGCAGCCCTCCGTCCAAAAAGCGACCCATTGGTCGGAAGTAGGTGGGGGCTGCACCGCTGGAACGAGCAGCTCTCCATACAAGTTGTTCTTAAAAAGAATTTAAAAAAAGTTTAAGCAATTTTAACTTTAAAAGTTGTCTTTAAAGGTTAGTCTTTGACACTGTTTTGAAAAACTTTCACATCTATAATCTATGAAGAGCTGCATGAGGCTAAATCTATTTGTATTTTCATAACATCAATTATTTAATAAAATATTTAAAAGTTTCCTGATCTTCTGGCGTCCCTCAGTCATTTTCTACAGCAGAAAATGAATTAAATTATGGAAAATTATTATTTGCAGTTCAGGTTTTTTTTTACATCCAACTATCTTTCTTTAAACAATTAAACTTTGATGTGTGAATTATTTTATTATTGCTCCAAAGACATGCAGAAAGGGGAAATACAGTTTTAAATCAAATAAATTTTTGCTTTTCTAAAGTTACATTTAAAATGAAGAGCAAAATGTTTTTTTTTAAGTGTTAGTTAAAGCTAAAAGTTAAAAACCAGCCAGAAACTCTGTTTATAAAAGAACAGTATTTATCCTCAATTATAACTTTGCACATTAAGCATCAATTTCTTTCCACTTTAACTGGCTTAGCCTTCAAAGCTGCACGTGTTGCACTTAGAGTCCGAAAAAAGACGCAGAAACTTGTGCAGCGACGCGTGAACACCAGAGTTTTGAACATGGAAACCCGTCAAGTGCATTAACGCTCGTTTACTTCGACTTTTCATTGGAAGTGGCTGCTTATAGATGGTGCTTAAACTGCCATTTTTAGAGAATATTAAAGTCTTCTTTATGCAGTTCATCATTAGCAGTGTTGTGCATCTCTGCTTGTATGAGGGCTCCTCAGGTCTGAATGTCTTTGTACAGGATCCACACACCTTCATCTGTCACCTTCCTACGCTTTCTGGGTGGTTCCTCTGTGTATCCTACTATCAACACATCCTCATCCTCCCATCCTGGAAACAACGACACGGCTGCCACTCAAACAGCACAACTTGAAGTCCTCATGAATCAGATGGCACTGCAGTGATCCTAAAGTTCCACTTTTCTTTACTGCATCCAAAGAAGGCAGACTCAAGTATTTAAGGTGGTCTGATTAAATACTTCTTCAAAGTAAAAAGAAATAAATAAATAACTCATCCTCTTGCTCAAGCAAAGTATATTTATACTTTAATATAAGCTCATAGATTACATAAAAAGGAAATTGGAAGATGGGTTAGGATTTTTTCATGGAATTGTAAAAACAGACTTTTGTTTGAGACAAAAATCTCCGAGTACCTTGCGGGATGGTGAGAGGTTTGAAGTTGGCAGTGGTGGAGTATGCAGGCTCTTTCTGGATGGATGGAGGGTCGTAGTTACGAAATATATGCAGCTCGCCTGGATGTCTGTCGGCCAAAACGCTGGTTACCATCACTCTGAAGAAGAAGAAGAGATTTCAGAAACAATTTTAAATGGAAGGAAATACCAGAGAAAATAAAGCAAAGTTAGCTTTTCTTTGCAATTCAAAGGAAATGGATGAGATCCTTCTTTTGTTAGACACTCGTGGTGGCAAATGCTTCATATCTTTGATTCCTAAAGCATCAACTGATAAATAAGCAAATAAATGAAAAAATAAAAATGTTTTAACAAAGTTTACTGTTACTGCTGAAAGAAAAAAAAACAAATTTAACTTTAAATGATAATAATCACAATGTAGAAACTGTAAATGAAATGTCATTTTTATTTTTGTTTTTCCCATTTCCCCCAATCAAGCTCACCTTGGGAATCTCACATCTGTCATTTTGGTGTTTTCTCCAAATTCCGTTTTCAGGAAGTCCTCCAGAGGATCCGATTCATACGGCCGTGACCCTTTAAAGACGCGCTCCTTCATCCTGAAGTACAGGCAGCGCAAGTACTCCATGGACTTTCCTGCACACAGAACAAACCCTGTTGTTCGTCTGAAAAACATATCTCCAAAACTGCAAGCAAAAACATACCATGGACAATGGCCAGGGCGAGAATTCCCCCAGTGCTCGTCCCAGCGACCCAGTCAAAGAGCTCTCTGGTGGGTCTGCCAGCCTCTTTCTCCAGAGCGATTAGCATCTGGATCAGAACCAGCCCTTTAATACCCCCACCATCCAGACACAGCAGTCGGTCCAATCTGAGGAAAGGAGGAAACATTGGAAACACTGTAAATGCATGCTTAAATTTGTGAATTGTCACAATGTGTGTGACACAAAAAAAGCCTTTATCTCAAAACTGTACGGCTTGATTGATCATATATTGCTCGTCGTCAATTTTGTACTGCTAATGCTAGCTTGGGGCTAAAAGCTTGCACGTGAGCACGCAATCAGAGGTCTCAGCGATGGAGAGGAGGGGGCGGGGTTGCTCCAAGCCAGCAGTCCTGCCCACTACCCAGAATTGCAATGAGCTAGTATGGCTGGGCATAAAATATGTCTTAAAAAATGACAAAGGATTTTTGATTTTGGATAAAAACTGCACAATCATAACTTAAAGATCACTGGAAACTATTTTACAGAAGAAAAAAATATGCTTGGAGTGGGACTTTAAAGATAGCTGGAATTGAGAGTAAAAATATATAAATAAAAAGACAATACTTGATCTGCCACAAAAATACATGGAAAAAAAACAAAAAGTATTCAAGGAAATATTCTAATAGAATAAGCCTTTTTAACTTGTTTTGAAGTTGTTTTAACCCATCTTTGTTTACATATTTCAAAGCTTTTCTTTAAATTAGAACAGTAGAGTTTTTTGTATCATTAAAAGTTGAGATAAAGGGAAATTATTATTTAAAAGGAGACAGATTTATTAAGATGGGCAAACTTCTACAAATAGGTATTCTCATTCTGCGTACATTTAGCTTTAGAAATGAGTCATTTCTAGTTGTTATGCTAGTTTTAACTACAATTAGGAATATAAAAACTCTAAATACAAATCATTTGCTTGGAACCAACAAAAAATACTTAATAATGGGGTGAACAGCATTCAATTCTAATTAATTCCCTTTTTAAATGCTTGTGTGGAACTAATTGTCGCTACATTTTGATATCTTATAAGATTTCTTATCGAGTAAAAATCATTTCACTTAATTATTTTACCACTTTATAGTGATTTTATTCTTAAGATTTGTGTTTTTTCCCAATTAGGCTATGTCTTTTTGCATTGTACAAACACCACCTGAATCCTCTATCAGATTTAAAAAACTACAATCATCTTAATAGAAAGTACAAAATTAACAATATATAATTAAAAGCAGTTCCGTTATATTTTACTGTTCTCATACTCACTTCCTTTTCTCACTATAGGGCCCATCGATTTCCGTGATGCCTCTGCTCATCGCCCCCATGGCAGCGCCCACATAAAGAATGTCCTCAAACCCTGAAATCAGTCATGATTGTTGTTAGACAGGCCGAGCAAACCAAACAATTTCATTCAAGCAAAGGTTATAGAGGTGAAGAAGGATGTGGCTTCCTTATGGAGCTAAGAGATGAACAGATGGAGAACAGAAATAATCTCACTGTTAGAAAAAAATCATTGTTGTTTTATCATTTAATGCTTATGAAAAAGGTCTAACAATTAAATTATCAATTTTTTGAGATCCGCTGTGATTTTACTACTTTTTGTAAAATGTATTCTCTTTGCCATTTTCAGATTCTTTTAACATAAAACTATATTTTATCTGGAGAAACAAAACAGAAAAATCTATTGATTATGTTAATTTTTCATCAAAATTAAAGGCAAGATCTTTCAGGTGAAACTTGTTCTATTATTTATAACTAGTCCTGGAGTTAAATCTAGCATGATAACATAAAAAAACATAAATTGAAAGATGAAAATAAGAATGTAAATGGAAGAAATAGAAAAACACTGAAGAGTGAGGGGGTAAGCAGAGCTGAGGGGAGGAGGCGTTACCTATGCCCTTCGGCTTGTTCCTGTTGGTGATGGGAGGAGGACTGCCGGGGGAGGGAGGGAGGCAACGCTGCACCCCTACACTACACAGCAGGTCCAGCAGTATCTTTCTATTGGGACCTTTCATGTTCATGCAAACACATGAGCCAGTCTGTTAGCCGTGCACATGAGAAGTCACCGTGCAGTTTCAAACGTCCAGATGTTACTCAGTTTAGCCTCATTCCTACTGTACAGAGAGGGATTAGGTACAACATAGTAAACACCAAAAACCTAGCAGGTTTAATGCTAGACCTAGCTGTACTTTGAACACACATTTAATCAAAACAGTTATTAGTCATCAATATCATGCAGAAGAATTCAAATAACACAGATTGTTTTAATAGAAACACAAAAACCTAATCCTTGACAGGTCATTTGGAAGAAGAAAAAAAAGAGTGACAGCAGAAGAGAGTCCTCTTATTCAAAGTTCATTCCACTAAAATATTCAGATTATTACTAAGAATCAATTACAATCAATGATTTTTACCAGTTTTTTTTTTTAAAGGTAATAGTTCACAGAATTGATTGTATTTTGAGATCATAAAAACACCATCACTCAATGTTTAAAGAAAGGTTAAAATGTTATTCATTAATTTAGTGTCTCTTACAGTTGAATATTGTCAATATTTGACATTACAGATCTTTATGTTTTTAAATGACATCATTTGCAGAGTTATGACTGCAAAGTACAATTTTGCACAACAGAATATTTTAAAATATTCTAATTGTATTTTTACCTGTTGTTGAACAAGAGAAAAAAACTTCACTGATGGTTGTTTAGAGATTTGTGCTCAATATTCCCTGCACACGGTTTCCATGCTCAGTGAAAACGGTTCTTAACAAACATGTTTGTTCAGACACTTTAGGTCGTTATTGTTAGTAAAGACAGACTCTGATCACCTTCTGGTCCATTGTAAAAGCATTCCCAGTGGTATTTTAATAGGGATTATGCTGTTTTGGGGCCAAAAAACAAACAAACAAACATCTTTTTCTAGAACATATTTTCTGCAGAGCAGCAAGAGTTCATTAGAAATTACCCTCCACGTTGTGAGTAGTACTGCTGGTTAGCAGTAGGCCTGCCCTCATTTCCCAATATCCCTTTGTTTACCATCTCTCCCACTGGCTTACAGCTCCTCACAGCCCCAAACTGACATTACCGGTGCAACAACAACAACTAGTTAATTTCAGAGCTATGCAGCCCTCCAGTTCTGAGCCAGATTCCAGCTTAGACAAGAAAAAGAATGATGTATATTGATTTAGTGTCTACAAGTGGATGCATCAGAATGGAGCAGAGCAGAAAACTTGTGGCCTACTAAGCATATTTTACATTTGCTCCTGATTCATAGCAATTTGAATAAAGAAATACTACTAAATAGTACAATTTTAAGCTAAGTTTTCCTAGTTTATATCCTCTATTATCAGGAAAGAACATGTTAAAAACACCAAAAACAGGATTTTCATCAGAGCAAGTATGAAGAACCCCCTTCCAATGCCGGTTCATTTTCCTGTGTGATTCCTCACCTTTGCTGGTGCGAGCAGCGATAAGTCCTGGCGTTTCTCCCAGGTCGTTGTGAATCTCTACGTCCGCTCCAAACACAATCAGAGCTTTGATCAAATCTATGTGATCCATCTAATAGAAACAGTAACAGAGAATTTATGCATTTTAAAGCAGTAGAAATAATGTTTTGTTCCTTTATGCTTTCATTTTAATTGTTTAAATTGATAGAAAAAAAAGAGAAGTCAAGCCAAAACATCTCCTTTTTGGTTAAATAAACATGAAAGTTCAGACCGAGCGCACACGAACCTTCATGGCGAGATGCAGCGCCGTGTTCCCATCCTGACCTTTCAGGTTTGCATTCGCCCCATGAGTAAGCAGCACCATGGCCGCCTCGAAGCGCCCCTTCTTGGTCAAAATGTGAAGAGCGCTCTCGCCAGTATTACTGAGGTAGTTGACGTCACAGCCGGACTCCAGCAGCATCCGGCTCATCTGGCGAAGACAAACCAGGACTCTAATGCGTGTCTGCCAGTTTGGGATTCAAGGCCATAAAGTCTGAACATTCACAGAGAAGTAAATAGCTTTGTTACAGCATCATTTCACTAGCGTTTTATGATCTTATAAAATCTCAAGCATTGCATTTATTTGAATCCCACATCTGCAGAAGGTTTTGTATTTTTCTTTTTTTTCTGATTCATTTATTTGTTAAAAGGGGCAGACAATATAAATCTTCTTTCTGTCCCCTTTTAACTTTGTTTTCTTCATGTTGGAGTTTGCAACTCATGATTGTATTATATGTTTTTTCCTTTTATTGAACAAAAATGAAAAAATTAAACATTCAACAAACCCATTTATCAACTGAAAGCTGAGGTAATTTGCAGCTTTCAAAAGTAAAAAAAAAAAAAAAGCTTTAACATTTTTAAACAAAACACATAAACAGCAATTTTAAAAAGAAAAAATGAAGAACATTGTAATTCCCACAAATTAAAAATATGCTGGCTGCTTAAGAAATGAATGACATTAGAGTCCCGCAAAAGAAGACATCAGAAAATGTTGACATTTTGCTCTGTATAGTAAAAACTATAAATGCTGACAAACATCTGTATTTGAAAAGTTAAAAAAAAACAGAAAATGTGTCTGTGAATTCTGAACCGAACACTCATGAAGTTTATGCTATCTTAAAACATCAAAACTAATGAGTTTAACATTCCACACACCATCAGTGTGTTATCCTGCAACTGATTTTATCAAGTGAAAGTATGCAAGTTACTTTACAGTATCCAAAGGTTTTATTAGAATAAAAACATTAACAATTTTTTTCCCTTTTTTTTAACTCCAGTTTGTATTTTTATGTAGTGTGAAATGATTGAATATGAGTTTTCATTTTAGCCCCAATTTCTATGTAGAACCTGAAGAACTATAGACTGATAAAAATGCACTGATTCCTTTGTTTACACTAGTAGAGATTCCTAAACCTGAATGACACATTATCTCTGTTATATTTACAATGCACTTTCATTGGTTTATACTTGCAATAATTCTCCTGCTTTTCCTCATAGATCTCACTTATCCGCCCATAAAGCAAATAGCAGGACATCCATTAAATTTGACAGGCTGGGTCGATGCAGTTCTATGAGTTCTACTGTTCTGGCCTGTGGATCAATCTGAACGTTGATGTTAAATGTTTAACTGAAGTGCTTCCGAGGGTATTCTCACCTCTGCAGTTTTAGTCCAGTGGAGCGGCGTTCCTCCGTAAACGGCATCTTTAGCTTGGAGCTGGTTCGGGTCGGCTTTGAGGATCTCCTCTGCACAGCTGCAAGATAAAATTTAAAATAATGATTTTTTAAACATACCAAACTCAGAAAAACTCATCATCTAATGTCAAAGAGGCTTGGAAAACAACTAACATTTTATCTTTCAGTGTTTCTACACATTGAAATAGGCAAATTTTCAATGGAAAATACTTTATTTCTTCCTCCAGATAAATTCTTCAGCTTTCCACCAAATGAAAATCAACAACAATCTTTTCATTTTGCTTTTGTGATTCCTCTCACCACTTCTCATTAAACTTCATCGCAGTGTGGATAGGATAGCCTTTGCTCCCAGTGACATCACACTTGGCTCCGCCCCCCAGGAGGGCTTTGACAGTTTCCACCCGTCCCAAACGACAGGCCACGTGGAGCGGGGTCTCCCCGTTGTTGTTCAGCTCATTGACCCCTGAGCACAGGCGTGAGCACAGGGCCTGTGAAGGTGATTTATAACATTTAACCAACTGGTAATACAAGTAAATGATCCACCTTTATGAACAAACAACTCCACGTTTGAATAAGCTCTTATCTTAGCTTCACCTGAATGATGACAGGAGAGTCCTGCTTGGAGGCGCTGTGCATGGGGGTCTCTCCGTTGTGGTCTTTGATGTCAGTGCGGGCCTGGCTTTCCTCCAGTAGTTCTTTCACGCAGGCCAAGTCGCCTCGCTCACACGCCAGGTGCAGCGGGGTTTGACCTGAAGCATCCCGATTGTTGATTTGACTGGAGAATGACAGACTTGTTAGTAATTTAAATCCTGCAGGAGGACAGATTTTATTTGTATACAGTTTTAACTGATGCAAACTAACTGTAAATGCTGATGTAATAAATGAATTGTCAAAATGATGGATTATTTTGAGTCATTCTATTAAAAACACAATAAAAATGTCAGCTCTATAAGTAAAAACAGTTGTTTTTCCATTTGAAGTAGCCCCTGGAGTGAAGTCCTTCTGAGGACCACTGCTCTACATACACAGTAACTGTAATGAGAGCAGCTGTCAGTGCTGCCTATGAAGCTGGACACACTTCCCTTTAATTAGCTCATTAGGACAAACCATATGTGATGGTAAACAGTACAAGGAATGACATATTTTCTATTTGCTCAATGGTATTTTTGAACTGCTATTTTGTGCTACAGTGCCAGTGACGACTAAGCAAAGTTTTATTGTAATGTTCTAAAAGTTTTGTAGTTCAAATGAGGAGTATGGTGTATGAGGAGTGGTGTGTGGAGTGTTAGGACAGGTCTCAGTAACACATCTCTAAGTGCTATGAATTTCCGGTTTGGTTTGTGCGGCTTTCAGGCCTCATTAATGTAATGGAGAAAGCAGCCATTAGGAATGTGGAAAGAACCAACTGTCTGCCAGAATCGCACAAATATATCAGAGTTTTGCACCTTCCAGTTTGGTACAGAACCAGTGCTGTGCCAGTTACAGATCACTTCTTGGGTCGGCACAATAAATCGCCAATTTATCATCAGCGTCAGTATTTAAGTATTTAAGAAATGAAATGGCAATAACACACAGTATTAGTTGTATTTTAAATTGGCTTTTGTTCATGTATTGCAAGTGACATCGTCATTGCAACATTGATCACTAATATTTAGTATAGGGTTGATAAAATCGATCTGAATACATCCAAGAGTATTAAATCAATTATCAATCCATAAAAGTAAAGATCGATCCAAGCCAAAGTCAGATAGCTTGATGCTAACGTATAATGGGATTTCCCATAGGACGGCTAACGGTTGACCTAAACATACATTACTGACTAAATGAACATGTTTATATGCTCACAGGCATGAATTTTTCCAAACTCCTTTAAGAAAATATATATTTTTAAAGAAAACACAGTTTTTTTGCTCTAATGTTCTATGAATATGGCGTAATCCTGTAGCATGAGCTCCCCCTAGTGACTAAACTGAAACGCCCTCCAGGAGAAGCAGAACAATCGTTGGAGTTTCTCTGTTTGAGAATCCATGTAACACTGAATGGTATTAACAAGATCGTTGGTTTATTAGTTCACTAATATATGTATGTGAACTGCATCATATTAGCACAATTATCTTCAAAACATATATAGATTATTAATCTAGTTCTATACAAATATGTCTAAATGTGTAGTATAAATTCAAATTGAGTGGGAAAAATAAAAAAAAATGTGAATCAAATAGATTCTGTAAATTATTGCTGATACCCAGCCCTACTAATATTCCACATTGCAAGATTTCCTTTAGTGAAGTTAGAAAAACCCAAACAAGTGCTTCATAACATCCTGTCCACCTTTGTCATGGGAGAAATCCCACATCAATGTAAGGGTGGGGTCATCTGGACCCCATAAGAGAGCACGAGGGTTAAACCTTGAACAGTGAACACAAACCCCAACCTTTTGCCTCACCTCTGAACGTAGTTATGTTTGAGACACTCTCGCAGACCGGTCTCCACTGCGATGTGGGCGGAGCTCCAGTCCGGGTGGGTGCGGATGCAGTCCACGATGGTCTGCACCGTCTCAGCCTTCAGAGGAAGGATCTCGTAGAAAGGCCGAAGCTTCAGAGCGTACTGTGGGAACCAGTTCTTAGCATCTTCCTCTGAGGATACCTGGAAAAGTCTTCAGAGAGATCAGGGAGTTCCGTTACTAAACAGAAATGAAGAAACATAAATTTGAACTTTAACTTCTGGGAATGAGGTGACACAAGCATGAGTCCCTGGTATGATGCATAACGATGTAAAGACTAATTGTTTTCCAGGAAAATACATTCCAGAGAGCATAATGGATGCACGGGAGTGTCTTTAAGAAATATTCCTTTGTTCAACCAGAATCTTCCCATTTATTTTTTTAACAAATGTTTATAGCTGCAACGCTTGAGGTTTACATTCTTAGATTTATTCTCCATATAAGGCATCTAACAGCTTCCAGTTTAAAAACAGCAACATTAAATTGTTCTCTAAAATTAACTCGACCACACGGTTTGTTCACAGTCCAGGAATAAAACTTCAGCTGAACCGGCTTTTCAGGCTCTGAACTCAACAACTTAAAAGGTCATGTCTGAGGAGTTTTAGTGCAGCCATTTCTAAACCAGATTTCAAAATAAGATAGTGACACAAATCCCTCACTGCCCTCCCTCCTGAAACCTTTTTTTTTTCTTTGTTTTCTGCTGAACACACATGTTCAAATTATGGCCAAAAATAAAGTTATACCCAGCTTTAAACATAAAGATGCAAGAGTGTTTCTCCAGTGTTTTATTTTCTAACTCTTCATATTCACAAAAAGATCCCACAGCACAATATGACATTTTTGCACTGAATGGGGTGAAAGGTTATTCCACTTTTACTGCCTTCAAGCACTGTTGGCAATCAGATATTTCCTGATTTATCGAAAGTCTTGGAGGTAAAACAAAAGCACAACTTAAACCACATCTGGTTTACAGTTTAAAGCCCCAGCTTTAAAATTCAGTTGAATAAATAGTCAGTGCATCTATTTTTAGTTGTTTTTTTTAACTTCTCCTCTTCAGAAAATGAACAGATTCCAGCTGAGTGCCTCTTCAATTAACATGTTTTATTTTGACAACCAGGGTTGAAATTCCTGTTTAGACAGGCCAAGAAGGTTGGGGAAAAAAAGAGGTGAGGAGAAAGAGGGAGGAGGTCTTTAAATGGTTAGAAATGTCCTTTATTATTGCTTGCGGGATTTGGACCCTGAGTGTCCATCAATTCCTAAGAGTTTCTGTAATTTTGCATACAGTAGGGGTTCAAATGTCTCCTATCCTACGGTGGCCTTGGTGTGCAAATCACTCAATGCAAAAATACATTAAGGATCACAGAAAGAGCAAAACAAGTAATAATAAAACAAATGTAAAAAGAAGAGTTTGGATGACCTTTAACCTTAAGACATGCCTCTATTGTGCAGTTTTTCAGGTTGCTCTCACATTCATTCCAGGAACTGACCTCAGGGCCACAGTGGGCGTTTCAGGACACATAAGCAGACAGTCCCAAGACTGATTCTGTGTGCTCTTGTACAGAACCATGCGGCCTTCCTCGTTCATCTTGACTCTTCCTCCTCCCTCATAATCAGACGGTGCCACCTCCCTGACCCGGTAGGGGTTTGTGAAGATATTTGACACAGAGGAGACAGTGTCCAGCAGCCTGCCCAAAAACTGCATTTCCACCTAACAAAAGAAAGATGAAAGGGAGCATTGTAAACAGCAGTGTGCAGGCTGCTCCAGCATGGCAGCTGCTGAAAGCTTGAGGGATTGTTATCTGGATTGATAAATGATTTATTGATCTCCAGGACAGGATGTCAACAGCTAGAATGCGCAGTTGGACATACATCCTACTGGAGCCCAATAATAATAAAGCACTTTAAATGCTAAATGTTAGCTGTAAGACGCCACACTTTGTAATATATGTTACTTTTTTCAGCTTTATTAATAATTAAAGTTGTCGCTTATTTAAATTTTAATATAGAGATCCGGCTCGTGAGTTTTTAGTTCTGGTAAGTGGTCCGGAATGTATTTAACTCCGACAAAAGCCATTTCCTAAAACGATGCCGTGCTTAAGCCTTAAATTCTCGTTTTTAAAAGAGCTATCTCTTCCGCGTGACCAAATGGAGGGGAATCGTATGAATTTGCGTTAAACGATTAAGGTTACCTGCTAGCTGCTCGTTCTTTCCTAGGAGACTGGTTGGATGACTTCTGACCGCTGCATCAACAACCACCGCTGCTGCGTCTTAAACGGACTGAACCTCAACCAACCTTGCTATAAATCATAAATGACGTAGCGCGCACTAATCACAGTCAAGAGTCAATGTGACGCGACTCAGTGGGCGGGACATAAGACATGGGCATGCTCTAGTTTACTTTAGGTAAGTAAAGAGTTAAGGGAACTGAAAACAACCAACAATGAGATGATAAAAATAGAAACAATAGATTCATCCTTTTATAAATGCAAATTAGTTATTATTTATAGGATTTTTACTGTTGCTATTGAACAAAATTTCCTGTTTATATATTTTTTGGAGTACTTTTGGGAAATACATTGTTTGATTCTGTTTTTAATGTTTTATTAATACTTGCTAAATGTTATATTTGCAAAAATATATATTTTTTAAATAAACCACTTAATACATTTCATAAGGAGATTTCCTATAGTTTGCTGCAATCAAATTTATGAAAAATAAAAATTAAAGAATGCTTTCTACCTTTGATGTCTCTCTTTTTTTATTTGTGTACTCTGTTTTTCTCTGTTTTATTTTGTTCTGGTGTTTTGCTTTGTCACAGAACTGCAAAAATCAGAAATAAAAACATTTTGAATCCATACATTTAAAAGCAATCAAGTAAAAATTGAGCTTGTAATGCAATAATAAAAACCTTCTTTAGTTTGATCTCCAGTGTTTTT
>NC_050512.1:9937464-10013704 GCF_002922805.2 Oryzias melastigma | reverse complement strand
GACACACATATCTACCAGTCTTTCTTACAGTGTTACGAACAATGTAATAACATCTTGTGTTTTTATTTTACTTCCACATGTAATTGTAATGTATTATTTTGTATAAAGGTACATTACATTATCATATATTTACAACTTAGAGAATGTTTAATTTGATTTCTTAATATGTGACTTTATATATAAACTGAGCATATGAATTGAACAGCTTTTACTCTCTGTGTATATCTTAAACTACACACTACTCCTGCAAATGTGAAGTGCAGTTTTTATGTTGCTAAAAACTTAATTTTGATACTTTTGCAACTTTTAATTTTGCAATTCTTTGATTTTAATTTTTGGATTATTCTCTATCAAATAATTGGGACACATGAGCGTGCTATTAAGTAGTTTTAAATTGGCCAACTTCAAATGATGGAATCAGACATTCATTTTAGTGTCAATATCAGTTCTGCTGCAGTGATATTAAAATCAGCAGGGTTACTGCTGTTCTATTTATGGTAAATTTAAAATGTTTTATTCTATTTTATTTTAACTTTAAATCACATTATATTGTTTTTAATTTATTTTATGTATAATTATATCAAATTATTATTGTTATGTTATTAATTTGTAGAATATTCAATTATATTAATTTTAGTTCTAAATCACATTATACTATTCTCATTTTATTGTTTTAATGTTTGAATTACATTAAGCTATTATTTCTTATTTATAAATTATATTATAGGGTTATTATTATTTCATTATTTAAAATTATTCTATTATATCTTGTGTTTAAATCACGTTATTCTTTATACTTTATTAATTATAGAATATTATGATTTCAAAAACTTTTATTTTATTTTATTATTTTTATTTGTACTATCAGGTCGTCTGTGGTGCATCTTCATGAATGTCTTCATCGTTGCCAGGGCGACCAAAGGGGGCTGACCCCGGCCACGTGACAAATCGCAGCCTCGCCGCACCGCTGTCGTTGTCTTGCGTGGTGTGTGTCTGCATGTCTGCTGCCTCTCGTGCAGTCTGGTTGTGGTCGAGCTGCGCATACGACAAAGCCTAACGACCGGGCGGAGAGGCGTTGGAGACGGGCAGCTTTGTTCGGGTATGAAACATGGAGCTCTCGGCAGTGGGAGATCGCATTTTTGCCGCGGAAGCGATACTGAAACGCCGCGTTCGTAAGGTGAGCCGCCTCCGTCCCGCGTGCTGTTGGCCGCATGCAGATGTTGGCCACAGTCAGCACGGCACGGCACTCTTCCAGTCTATAAGCTGAGGGGTTGTCCTCCTGCGCCTATGTAATTCTATAGGGGCCTTTTGACTGGCGAATGCCTATAGTTTGTTAGCTAGTGCTAACTAAAGCTAACTAGCAAAGCTTGAGAAAAGATGTTGCTCGTCCGTTGAGGAGAAATGTGCAGACAATAAAAACACCGACACAAAGAAGGGGCTAGCTTAAAAAAAGCAGGCCAGTCCTCAGATGTAAGCTTTTTTAGGCATGGAGGGAAGATCGTTTTTTTTCCACCTCGTAGTAGCTAAAGCTATACAGAAATAGAATGGAGTTTATAAAGCGTCCATGATAAAACTCGCTTGAAGTTGGTAGTTTCGTCTGCTGGGTGATAGATTATGATACCAAAAATGTATTATCAGACAATTTAAAATAATTATCAGTGAAACATGATTTAATAAAGTTGTAATATGGTGAAGACTAGGTTGTAGCAAGTTATGTATTCAATGGACTTGTGTCTATTATCTAGAAGGCTCATCAGGCCTTCTGTTACTTCTTTAAGGAATTGTTTTCAAATTAAAAGTTCTCTTTCAAACTCCTGTGTAAAGTAAGAGCAAATAAGTAGCTTAAAATACCTCATTGTGTGTGTGACTATCAATTAACAACTAATGGAAATTTCCACTTTCTGCAAATAAATAAATATGAATGCTGGATTGTTTTAAAACTTTTTTTCTTATTTTACAAAACCTGTTTTGAAATTCTCATCTCTGTATTATAATACAATTTAATCCGTTGCCTTGTGTTTTTTTAGGGAAAACTTGAATATCTGGTCAAATGGAAGGGATGGGCCATGAAGTAAGAAATACTCATTTGATAACAGTAAATTACAACCTCATTAGAAATAATTTTAGTGATCATTGTTGTGATTCTGTTAAGATTTTTTCTTGTATCTTCACTTGAGTCATTTGCATGTTGAAAATAAAGTAATGCATCAAAATTAAACTTCAACTGATAGTTTTAAAATGTGTTGTTTTCTTCTTGTTTTCAACCTTCTTTAAGGCACAGCACTTGGGAGCCAGAGGAGAACATCCTGGATGACCGGCTCATTTTGGGCTTTGAGCAGAAGTGAGTCAACAAAAACTATCCTAAAATAGAAAATCCTGTGTGTGTAAAAGCTTTATACATGTTTATACATCACAATTTGTATAACTAATTATACTAATCCCGATAGAGGCAATACTGTACTTTCATGTGTTAAGACTATTATGATTAAATGTTTATGCTCTGTGATAAACGATAATCAAAGTTAAGTTTAGCCTTCTGAACTTGAGGTTAACTAAGTCGTACTAAGCTTATACCTTAAAATAAACCCTTGCAAATAGGATTAGTAGGTCATAATTTGGTCAGTGGATACTTACACTAAACATTTCATTCAAAATTTTGTCATAATTTTTTTACTTTTTAACTAGCTTGGATAACTGTTTTACAGTCTGTTTAATCACAATGGCTGATGGTTTTAAGTTTTACACATTCTCGCACTTTTTGCTTATTTTTTTTTTAAGTTTTTACTGAAATGGCAACTCCAAAATGAGCAAACCCCTTCTAGCTTTTCTAGAAAACAGAATCAGCTGATGAAACTTTTGAAGGATCAAATTTTTTTCCCCATTTTTTTTTTTAATGAAATACCTCCCTAATGCTGCTAGTGTATTGTTTTTACATTAGTAATTGACTCTACTTTAACCTGATTTTTGTGCTAAGTAAAGTTTAAGGTTATAACTTCTGCAGCCGTTCTACTAAACAGGTTTTTGGTTTAGATCTTCCAGACTGCTCAATATATCTAACGTGTTCAGATTTACAGATGTGGTTCCCTCCCACTCCAACTATCTTTTGATCTTTTGTATAAGCGTTCCCAGTGGTGTTTTAATTAGGATTATGCTGTTTTTAGCCAAAATAAAAAAATAAAATCTGTAATTTTCAAGGAGATGGTTTCTGTAGAGTGACAGTAGTTCATTCAAAATTTGAGTTGTTGGTGGGACTATTGGCGTGGACGCAAGCCTTATCTTTGTTTACACTATCTCCTGCTAGCTTCCAGCCCCTCTTAACCCCGAGCTAACTTTAGCGGTGCAACATAAATGGCTAGCAATATTGGAGCTTTCCCACCGTAGAGTTTTTAAACCAGATCCAGTTCGGACGAGGAAAGAAAAGACGTACATGGATCTATTTGTCTACAAGTGGATGCATCATAGAGCTTGTAGGCTACCCAGAATATTTTCGATGTCACAAATAAGCTGTTTTTAAAACAGTATTATTTTGTCTGCTCCTGATTCACAACAATTTGTTTAAAGAAATTCTCAGAGATGCAGTTTTAAGCTTAATTTATATCCTTCATCATTAGAAAAATGCCACAAGAACATGTTAAAAATACCAAAAACACAACTTTCAATGGAGTGGGTCTTTAAGATAATTAAAAAAAAAACTATAGTTTAAAGCCCTTTGGGCCTTCGAGGAAGGTAGTGAAGCGCTATACAAGTATACAGCAATAGTTTAAAGTCTTACAAATAAAATATTGACCCAGTGGAATCTTATTCCGAAAACAGTATGAAAACAATAGATCCAAAACATCATGGTGGGGATACAAATGTGTTTACTAGTCAAGTAGAAACAGAGTAATTTTATTCACAGGAGGAGCAGTGTCATATGTTAGGAGTTTTTTTTTCCTCTTCCTGTTTCCACAGCAACAACTGTGCTGCCCAGCGCTGTATCTGCTCTCTAATCACCTCAGTGTGCTCTTGCATCAGCTGATGCTGTTTAATAAATATCGACCAACGTCCAACACCCAATTAATGAGCTGATTAGCTTAAATAATGTGTTGGAAAGCAGGAAGATCAATCATTTGACAATCATACTTTATCTTCCCTTCTCTGTGTTCCTTCTTTCTAAACATTAGGACAAATGCAGCCGAGCTGCTCGGATTTTCTAGCAGGACGGCTTTACTGAGCATAGAATGGAGGGGATGCTTCACCATTAATCACCATTACCTGTTTTTTCATTGTTCCAAAATTGTGCACATCTTGATGGCACTATTTTGCATCTACATGAGCTTGTTTCCTTTCTTTAATGTTCTGATTTATTCTCCTCCATTTGTGATTCTGTGAAGTTTCTTTGAGCCCAACACTTTTTTCTATCTTTCCAAGCCTTTTACAGGACAGCAGCTAATCAGAGATTTTCAGCAATGCTAAAATGACATCAAATGGAAAAAGAAAAAAAAAGAACATGAATGCTGAGAGCCGTCAGATGTTCTCTGGGCTCATCTGCTCTGCTTTCACACTCTGCCAACTTGTTTCTCTTTCATCTCCTTCTGATTTGCTCCATCTGAATGACTCTTATACTTCATTTTCCATTTCCTGTCCTGTTCTAATTCTTCTGTTCTACTTTAGGGAGCGGGAAAGAGAAATACATGGTCCAAAGAAACGTGGACCAAAACCCAAAACTTCGGGCATGAAGGTACGGTCTTGATTCTTTTTTTTTTATTTCTTTATTTAAAAAAAAACATTTTAACTTTCAGTAGTCCAGGACCCTTTTGTAGAGGTTTTTTAATTTGTTTTTATTTTCCCTAATAATTTCTTTTTAAAAATGTTTTTTGTGACAATGCTTCATATCCATCTTTTTAGTACAACCCCAGATATTTTTCATTATATTCCATAATAATATAAACCTGACTGTACAAAAAACAAAAATTTAATTAGAAAGTTTTGTCTTTTTTCTCTGCTAGAATAAAAAAAGGAAATCAAGCTGTTTTTCACAACAAAGATTAAAAGTGTAAAGTATGAAAACATCTTACAATTAAAAAAAAGAGAAGCAAATATAAGGTAAAAAAAACAAACATAAATTGACTTAAAAAAAAAGGCATAAATATTTAAAAACTTCCAAGGATTTATTCCATGTGGATCGCAATTCATTTGCCATAACTCTAGTTGTTTGTTGTAAACCAACATTTTAAAGTGAAAAACTTTTTTTAAGCACTTGCATTGAATTTTGGATGAAAGCTTGACTAATGGTAGTTCTGTGTCGTTACTATTTTGAACGAGCGATGTGATTGGCTAAAGCACCGGTGACTGCAGACCAGTAAGGGTTAGCTTTGTATTTTTTATTTGAAATGAATGAACTTTAATATTATAGGTTGTGCGTCAAAAAATCCCTTTAAAATAAATTCATACATTTATGTACAGAAATGTACCCAGACTGAAATGGGTGCTATCTTCATGTTTCAGCTTCCTGGAGTGATTTTTATTTTTTTCCTGCATAGGAACTATTTTATCTGAATAAAGTCTGTGTTGGTTCTTTGTTTTAGTTGCCACTTTGACACGTCTTTAGAAAATCCCACGCAGAGGACTCGGCGCTGCTGAAAGCATTTCTGCTGCCCTACTTTCTTTTTCATGCAGCCATTTCCTTTCACAGCATGTCGGCCTGCAGAGCCTTCGGTGCAGGCAGACATGGAGGTCGACTTATTTTGGATTT
Organism: Oryzias melastigma; assembly: GCF_002922805.2. NCBI lineage: Eukaryota > Metazoa > Chordata > Actinopteri > Beloniformes > Adrianichthyidae > Oryzias > Oryzias melastigma. The sequence goes on along the minus strand of NC_050512.1, from coordinate 10,007,970 downwards.
TCTAACCAGTGCTGGTCTTTAGAGCTTAAGACAGATTATACCAGACACACAGTTTGATGCTTTTTTTGCAAATTTCTTCTTTTTTATCTGTATTTTATGTAACAATTTGAATAACGTACATACCTTTCAAGGCTTTAAGCTCAAAATTTTACCTCACTGAAGTAAATGAAGCGAAAACATGACAGCAGGAGTTTTTGCCTTTTATAAATAACTTTTATTTGCTTTTTTTTTTTTCTTCAGGGTCGTCCCCCGAAGAGTGACTCCAGCAGCTCAAGCAGCCGTCAGACCACGCCACACCCCTCCAACTCCACCCGAACCGCTCCGTCCTCTGCCTCGTCTCCCCATCTGCTTTCCTCGTCCTCCTCTTCCTCAACTGCAGCCCCCTCCCCTAAGCTTAACTCTCTGGCCGCCACCCACAAGCTAAAGAAAGACATTCACCGCTGCCACCGAATGTCCAGGCGCCCCCTTCCCCGTTCAGACCCCATGGCGTCCTCCTACACCAGCGCAGGGGGGTTCCCCTCGCGCATGCACGTCTCCCCGTTCTCGGAGACTGTCCGCATCCTCAACCGCAGGGTCAAACCGCGGGAGGTCAAGAGAGGCCGAATTATCCTCAACTTGAAGGTCATTGACAAGCCAGGTAGGGGCGGCTCTGCCGCAGGAAGCAGGAGCTCAGCAGCCGGGCGCCAAAACATTCCTTCTCGCAACCGCATCATTGGTAAGAAGGGAGAGGCCCCCTACAGACCCTTCCAGCCCCCGTTGAAGATGTTGGGGTTCCCCATGTACGGCAAGCCGTTCGGGCTGCAGTGTGGAGGGCCTGTGCCTTTTCACCCCCACCCTGGATCGTGCTCCAGCACGGGGACGAGGGGCAGCAACAGCGCCTCCTCCCATTACCCGTCGCCTCCTTCCCCCTCCAGCTCCAGTGGGTCCGGGGAAAAATCCCCCACCGGTGCAACAGCTGCAAAGTCTCAACCTGCCACCCAAGATGCCCCCGCCAGCAAGGACAGCAGCACTTCAGCCGCAGTGAGTCAGTCTGCTCCCACCTCTTCTACAGATCCTGCAGCTTCAGCAGCGACCTCCCTCCCTTCATCCCCGTCCTCATCCTTAGATGAAGATCCGGGTGCTGAGGATCGTTCAGTCCCAGCAGAAGGAGCTAAAACAGATCCCTGCCAGCGCAGAGCCAAACCCCCGCCACCCAGTGCAGCCCCCTCCATCCCGGCAGGGGATCAAACATCTGCCCCCACCGAACCCCCGAGAGTGCCTGCTGAAGGGGACACAGACTGGCACCCCGAGATGGCGCCCAGCTGCAAAGACGTGGTGGTCACAGACGTGACCACCAACCTCGTCACGGTCACCATCAAAGAGTTCCCCACCCCTGCGTCTGGGCCCGCCTCGCCATCTGACAGCCCCCAAGACGCCTCCTCTCCCCCCCATGTGACCAGTTCAGAAGAGCCCAGCGCCACTAAGCCATAAGAGATGAAAATGAAGTAGATTGCCATTCAATTCAAAGGAAAACATGCCACACTAGCTCCATGCTGACACACCTGCAGGGCTTCGTCCATGCTTGTGAAACGGTTAATGTCATGTCAAACAGCACCGCCCAGCTATGTAATAGGAAAGCATATTTTTTTAAGAGAAATGTATAAATTATACCCTTGCTGCCATTGAAATTGCCATAATTTATCAACTTGCATGGCATTGACTCTTAGGATACTGATGGAAGTGATAGTTTGACGCCTTTGACTCCTCCCACCAGTGATTTCTGCCGCGTGGGGCTAAACTTTCATCAAGCAAACTCACTTCTTAGATGTGTACCTGTGCGTAGATTTTTACTGTAGCTTTGTTATTTTATTGGCATTGTGACTATGAAAGTTCAGCTTGATCTCGCTAAAGGAAACGTGTTTTTGCTTCTTAAATTGTGGAACTCTTCGGTATCAACAAGTTTAATTTAACGACTGCCTCAAAATCTTGTTTATCGTCGTACTTTATTTTTTAAGGCCTTCCTTATTCTTGTAAACGCACAAGCATATACTTACAGTAAATATGTATTTATGTGCATGCACAACCTCAAAAGCTGCGAAAGAACATGCTAGAAATAGTTTTTAGGTGGTTGCTCTCGGTCCTTTATCCCCACTGCCTTTAACTCCGTCATGCTCACCATGGCCCAGGAGCCACGGATTGAAGTTGGGCCAAAGCTGATACGTTGATGTTGTGGGTCGGTAACACAGGATTCCTTTGTCTTCGCCTCTTCAAATCAGCTGCAAAATTCATTGCCTTATCTTCAAGTTTGGCCAATAAAACACGCCACTTTTCTGACTTCTAATATGTACGGCTTTCTAAGTTTTCTCTTTTTTCTATTGTCGGATGGTAAATATCTTCACTTGCTTGTATAACTTTTTCTAGTTGCTGTGAAGGGCTTTTTATCGTGTGTTTCCTCATACGGACGTGTGAACTCATACTCGGAGTGATTTATGTTGTATTCTGGAGATCAAACTACCAATCTGAACTTCTGAAGCTGTCAGCTGCGTCTACCCCCTCATCAATAAATTCGGTGTTTTGTGGCATCGCTCTTTGTAACTTGTTGCAACGTCTAGGGCTCGTGCGTTATCTCTAGGTCAGATCTTTTCTCCTGTGTCATGAACTTTAAATGGAAATTGGCTATCCATGTCAGTCAGAGAAGAACCTAATGCTACGTCAACACCGCCATTGGCAATGCGCCTTCAAGCTTTTCCAATGAAAAGTCTATGTGAATGTGTATATGCACATTTTGAGCTCACGAATTTGAATTTTAACCAATCAGGGACTTGGATTTGGTAGTGACTATGGGTAGTGTCCATTTCAATACGCAATCATGGTCTTCAAATTAATAATTGTGGGTGGTGCCCGGCCAGAGTTATATGACCCTCTTTCATATATCAGAATAGGGCTATGAAAGTAATAGCCTGGATCAAGGTTCATAACATTTGCATCGAGTCAACATTTCTCACCAAGCCTCTTCCAACTATAGGTACATAAACGCGCATCAGATGTCTGGTGTGTACGTAGCATAAGGCCGAACTGTGCTCTCGTATTTGGACTAATGTGTTTGCAAATGAACAGGCGAGTTTGGTGGAAGGATTTAGTTCGTTGGACAATATTGTATTAAAAGTTGCTTCTGAATAGGCCTTAAATACTGTAGCAGCAACTTCAGATGAGCAGCAACTCATGGAATGTTGGGTAATATTCGAATAAGCTAACTTGCTGCTTTGTAGCCGTGTTTGTAGGAAAGACAAGGACGGTGGTTGCTTCGTGGAATGAAATTAATAATGTACAGTTTAGCTCCTTTAAAAATATATCTCTCTACAAGGGTTTAGACCAGGGATAGGCAACTCCAGGCCTCGAGGGCCACATTCCTGTATGTTTCCCAACATATCCCGTTCTTGCATGTTTTAATTGGGTGGACACTTGAACCAGGTAATCAGTCACGAGTAGGACTTGTAAATCTGGAAATCATGCAGACACTGCGGCCCTCGAGGCCTGGAGTTGCCTATCCCTGGTGTCATACCTCTTCAAGCATTGGTTTTTATCCATTTTTGTTGGGTTCTTCCTGCTGTTTTAGTCATAAGTTAGAGCATTGCCAGAGGCATTGCACCCTCACCTATCCATTAACAGAAGCAGCAACCACACATTCAAACTTGTCCTCTTATACTGTAGTGGAGAGTTTTTAGTCATTCTGTCAGTGGTAGCTCTCGTTTCCTTGGATCATGTTGCATAACCTGAAGTTTTTTTTTTTTTTCTCCCGCCATACCAAACTGTTGCAGTCTGACGTAGAAGGAGTGGTATAGTGTCTTTTAGGAACATTGACCGTAGTATTGAATGTTTTACATGTGAATTTTAATGTAGAGCTGCAGACTCCTGTTTAAAGATTGCCTTATAACCTTTCAACAATGATCAAGCAGCACTTCCTTCTCTCTCCCTGGTCCTTGCTGTCACATGTGAATGCCACAGATCAGCAAACTACCAAAACCTGAGGCTGCTCTCCTTTAAGCCGCACTGAAGTAGCATGAAGTGGACTTTTTTTTATTGCGTTGTTTTGTCACATGATGGTGACAGTGCAATATCTCATTTGTTCATTGGAGGTTGTGTTTGTCTGACTTGTAAGACTCCGTCGTAACTGAATGGTTTTCAATGACGTCCTATTTTTTAATCATTGTTTTTACATCGTCTTTTTCTGTCTGTTCAATCTGACAGATTGATCTTTCTATTAACTTCCTGTTTTTATCCAAATACCTGTTGGAGTAGACATTGGGCTCTTTTGTTACATCTTTCTAGTATTGACAGTATGAGAACTGGACTGATAGAAAATGACTTACTTCCAGTAACCTTTTTTTTTGGCAATATAAATGTCATATCAGATGATGCTAGTAAGCAGTGATTGGTCCAAATTGGTCTCAGTTATTGTTTCTATGGCAGCCGCTTTTGCCAATCTGGAGTGAGCTGTTACCACACCACACCCCTACCATTTGGGTTTGGGAGTATCTGGCTATGTCCTCGTTCCTTCCCTACTCACTATATCGTGTGTTTGCCATTTTCTAGTGCTATCCGATCGACTAATTCCAAAACCGAGTTCACTAGAAATTTGTTAGAAGTCTTTGCGAAAAAAATAGCGTTCATCGATGCTCTCTACATTTGCAAATATAGACCACAATGCATTGAGGTCGAGCAATTTTTGTGAAAAAAAACATTTAAATGTAATTTTTTAAACAAACTATCCAGATTTTCATCATCAGACGACAGTGGAGTCATACATAAATGTTATGAAATGTTCATATTTACTCAATTTTCTCTTCGTGAAATCGGCGACGTCATATCCGACGTTTAGAAAAACGAAAGAAAAGCAGTGAGCATCGAGTTAGAATTGCTTTTAAAATCCAGGGTACTGTATAGCTCCGCAATTGGGACATAGCCTCTGTCAAACGTTTTGAACTTTCAACGTGAAAACCCTTTTATCAAGGCATCTGGTTGGCCAGTTAATAATTTGAATAACTTGCAATAAAGAAAATATGATGAAAAATACAGTGACTGAGTAATAGTTGTTTATTTTTCAATAGAAGTCTATGGGATTTTGCCTTCTTGGAGCCAGCGGGTATTTTCTGTTTGGAACGCAAGGTGGGAGGAGTCACTCAGTCCAGTTCTCATCTACAATAGTGCTAGTTTTAAGTGGAATCATTAGTCGTGTGAGCCTTGTTTAAAAATTATGCTTGATCTTGAAAAGTTTGAAGATTGACTCCACTCCTTTTGTGTCCTGGACCGTGAACCTCTTTGAGGCACTTTGAGGGGGATCAAAGCTTTTTTTTACTTGTTTTTTAGAAGCACTTGAAAGAAACATGCCATTTCAAACATGTATTTCATCATTCATATCTTTTTCTGATCCTATCTGCCCTTCAGGACCTTCCTTGTCCAGGACTCTGATATTCCTCCGCATGTGTTGCCTCATAGCTTTCTTTAAACCTTCTTATGTAACGGTTTTTTTTTACGGTCACATAAAAAGTACTTTTCTGTGTACATTTCATCTTTTCCCAACTTGTCACTGCATCTTTTTTCCAGAACTGTTTCATGGCTTTGATAGGTAGTGCTTCAGCGATCATAAAGGTTAAACGTGGAAGGATTTATTCTGAAACTACACATCCATTTATCAAAGAGAACGATCCGTTTCAAAGTTACAGGAAGGCATTTTCTAAAAATAGTTCCAAGTCTTCCCCTTGAATGGAGGTATCACTTTCCTCTCCAGAATGGATATGTATTTGTTTGGAATAGGTTCTTTTTTCTATGTGTCATGTCAGTAACATGATTAGGTAGTGGTAAGTGACACTAACCGTTAGACGTGTTAGATATCGGGCTTCTGTAAGGCTGTTTTATTGTTTTTCTTCTGAGGTAGCACACCCCGACTTAGTGTCTTGTATTTCAACCAAATAGGGCTCTTGATTTTTCACCTTTCTGCCCTTTGAAGTTATTTTGCATACAATATATTTGTGTAGTAGTTTGTAAGTGCTAGATTGATTTGGCACTGATTGAATAAAAGGAAGGATCCCTGTATCGTTGTACAGATAAATATGCTGAGATAATAATGCCTTTTGTTTTTAAAGCTCATTTTTCTTGTTTGTACTGTAATACTTTTTAAAATATGCATAATGATTTCAATGTAATGCATTTTTATTGTAATGCAATGTTTTTGTTTGTTTTGTAATTGGGTTTGAGCAAAAGAAACTTGTGTTTTGTTTTTTTTTCTGCTCCTATGAATTCTTTCTAGTGAATCGATGGTGATGATGAAGATGTGGAGGATTAAGACATTGTAATGTATTTGAACTTCTGAAGCATGTTTGGCAAACCCTTACTGTAAAAATGATGTATTCAGTGTCATGTTACCTGTTACTGTTGTTTTCTGTGATTCTTGTACAAGGCTTTTATTAAAAGCACTTTAAAAAGCTTCTTGAGTTTAAGTTTTTTTGTTTGTTTGTTTAATTCAGTTTACAAAGACGAGAAAGAGCTTTTCCTGAAACAAAGACAAAATCCAAATTCTTCCCCTGCCCCTATGGCTTCTCCTACCCCTAAAAATAAGCCCTCCAAACAGATTTATGGAAAAATAGTGTCTTCAAATTAAGATGTCCCTCCTACTCGATGACGTCATCAATAGTCGCCTGTCAGCTATGTTAGCACAGAGCTGCTAGCACTCGGAAATGCATGACAAAATTGTTTTTATATATAGGTTTAAAAAGCTCATGCTAAAACAAAAAGGCCCAATCCGAATTCCTCCCTTCTCCCTTCCTCTCCATTTGATGGAGGAGTTTAAGTCAAAGTGTGTCAGGGCAATTTAGTTTTTAAATCCAACCCTCCAAATGGAGGGATATAAAGTCCTCCACCACGAGGCTAAACCGCGTTGCGCTGAGAAGTGCTTTTCTTTACGTAGATACGCACTGAACCATAAAAGTTTACATTAAAATGTAAGTAATGACTTTTTGTTGAAGTTGTACCTTATATCTTCAAATGCCCCTCGAGTTGGAGAGGTAGTGAGACGCTGTAGGGCTAGGGCGGGGGTCTGCAACCTGTGGCTCCAGTACCACATGTGGCTCTTTAGCTTTAATGAAAAATGCTAACGATTGAATAAATAAGAGATTTCTTAGTTAAGTTTTGTCAATTCTGTTTAGCATAAATATTGTGCTTTTTTAAATGATAGAATGGGACTTTGTGGGTTCTGTTTTTTACTAAACTAGACTATATGGTTCTTTTAGCATTAAAGGTTGCAGACACCTGGACTAGGGGAAGAATTTGGATTGGGCCATAGAGTGAAGCGGGCATGTCCAAAGTGGCTTGTGGCCAAATGTGGCTCCGCGTTGAAATTTCCAGTGGGCTACAGGCTCCCGTTATAAAATCAAAAATATGTCCCCCCAGTACTTTCTATGTGTGTGTATGTGTATGATTTCTTAATTGTGACTGGCTACATTTTGTTATAGGGTTGTCGTTAACATGTGGGAACAACCTGGGGGCACTTGACCTTAAAGTCAAAGAACAGATTTATGTTTCTCTGAATAAAACTGCTTTGGTTGTACTTCTGAATAAGAGAACTATTAGTGTTCCTGTTCACGTGAGCATTTAATCGTTAAAATGTGTAACGTTTCATATAAACCCATATTCAATGTTGACAAAAGTTTATTTTTTTTCCTTTTCTTTATTTCATTCCTGGTCTTCAATTAGAAATTGCTTGGTAAATGTATTTAAATTAATGTTTTGGTTTGCGGGAAGAAATGAAATGCACCCCACCACATCCGACTTTGCAAAATTTGTATACACCCTGGGAGTAAAGGAATCAATGAGGTTGCTGTACTTTTCATTTATACTTAAAAACAAAAAAATGTTGTTGTTTTTTATCGCTATACCTTTTTACATTAAAATGTATATGACAAAAAGCATGTTGATTAGACTTCTGAAAACAAAACTTCATTTTAATTTAAGATTAAATTGATTAATTAAAAAAATATTTTAGAAAATATAAGATTGAATTGCATTTTTATATGGAATTCTGAATTCAAATGACAATTTGAATTGTAAATGATGGAGAATTGAATATCACTTTGACCTATGGGTGAAAAAAACATTCAAGCTGATATTTAAACTCTTGGTAAGTACTCAAAACTCCCACAGAGAGGTGCTGTTGAGCTGTTCTAATGCACAAACGATGGCCAAGTAGCTCTGCTCCTAATGGACACTTTGTGGGATCAAATGCTACCAAGTCTGAATTAATGTGGAAAAAAGCTGGATCCCAAAGTGCTTAACGTGTCTTTGAGTGGCAAATCACTCATCAAATGTTTGGTGTTTCACCTCTGCTCTACTTAATGTTGATTACTGAAGTGCCTGAAATGAGTTAACGTTCCAGATCTCCTGTCTACAGGGTGAACAGTGAGTAGGTCAACGACTGCTTGAACAGAAGCAGTCGCTCTGAAGGACCAGAGTTAAGCAGTTTTGTAATTAAACATTTGGATCCCATTGAGACTCCTTGATTATTTTATGTAAATCTGTTGTTTGTTAAGTAGGAGCAAACCTTTTGACTGGCATTTCAAGCTTGTTTTGTTTTTACTACATAGAGATTTATGTGAGGATTAAAATTAAAAACATATGGTTATCGTGGAATTTTTAACTGATTGTACTCAAAAGAAAGTTTTCTCAAAAAAAAAAGAAAAGTCTCTTTTTAGAACACTGCAAAAAACTCCCACAAAGAAATAAGTGCAAAATTTGTTAAATTTAAAAAAATAATCCAAATACGAAAAAAAAAAAAAAACTGCCAATGGGATACAACAAAATGGTCTTACCAAGAATTCTTATTTGAAAAAAAAGATTTTTTTAACCCATAAGCACCTAAACCTATTTTCCTAAAATATATACTGTATATATAGAGAAAGAGAGAGAGAATATATCTGACCAAGTGCACTGGATGTCAATGGGTTCTTATGGGTTAACTAAGATTATTTTGCTATTGACATCTTTGTTAACAAGAACATTTTTCTCATAAGACAGAAAGCAAGACATTTTTTCCTAGAAACATGAGTTTTTCCACATTAAGATTAAATTTCTACAGTTAAGTCATAGACGAAAAATCAGCTGTATGTTGCTGAGGAATTGTGTAGTTTTTCAAGAAACTCCAGAAATGAGATTTATCATAATTATCCTATACTCCTCTGCAGATGCACCTGTACAGCACCTGCTTTTTCTTTTGAACTCTGAATCAGAGATGCTGTTTCTTTTTCCTTTGAAAAACCATTGAATAGATCAAAAATCTTCAGTGATTCTGTGTTTATGAGGTACATCTACAGAGATGCTACCTTTTGTAATCACTGGCATCAGTGATGAGTTTGAGACTCATGCAGGCTATTCAGGTTGTGCAACGATTCATTTGAGCAACTATTCGATTCATGTCATAATTTATGGTTAGCGATATGATTCCCAGTCAATATTGGTTCAATTTTAATGATCCAATTCACTGACGTGAAATGAATCTGTGACATCTTCCCAAAACTTCAATTAGTGTGACTCAGAGATAAATACCTGGTACTGAAAGATGCAGAGGAAGTTTTTTAAAATTTCATGTATTTGTTTTAAGATACTCAAGTGTAATTAAATATATGTACAAACAAGTAATTAAGTCTACACCAGGATACTGGAGAGGAGAGTTTGTCAGGAAGTCGAACCTCAGATTCAAGAACAACAGTGTGGTTTCCGTCCTGGTCATGGAACAGTGGACCAGCTCTACACCCTCTTCAGGGTGCTGGAGGGTTCGTGGGAGTTTGCCCATCCAGACCATGTCTGTTTTGTAGATTTGGAGAAGGCGTTTAACCTCGTCCCTTGTGGTATCCTGTGGAGGGTGGGAGTATGGGGTCCTGGGAGACTTACTGAAGGCTGTCCGGTCTCTGTATGACCAGAGCAGGAGCTTGTTCGCATAGCCAGCAGTAAGTCAGACCTGTCCCCGGTGCATGTTGGACTCTGGCAGGGCTGCCCTTTATCACCGGTTCTGTTCATATTTCTAGGCACAGCCAAGGCCGGGAAGAGGTTTGGTTTGGGGACTACAGGATTTCCTCTTTGCAGATGACGTTATACTATTGGCTTCATGGAGCCAGGACCTCCAGTATGTATTGGAGTGGTTTGCAGTCGAGTATGAAGCGGCTGGGCTGAGGGTCAGCACTGTTAAGTCTGCGGTCATGGTTCTCGACCGGAGAAAGGTGGTTTGTCCTCTCTCCTGCCTCAGGTGGAGGAGTTTAAATATCTTGGGGTCTTGTTCACGAGGGAGGGAAGATTGGAGTGTGAGATTGATAGGTCCACTCTAGAGGAGCTAGGGGGAAGTGGACAGGGAGAATGGCATCTTTGCTTAGACTACTGCCCCTGCAACCCAGTCCCAGATGAGTGGAAGGATGGATAGATGGATGGATGGATTCAGTGCTTCCACACATTGGACTATAATGACAGATTGATCCATTTTTAAATTGTTTTTTTACATTATAAACCTACAGTATCCAAATGTTATTTTCCAAAATAAATGATCGATTAATTTTATTTTGAAGCATTTACATAATTGCATTGGGTCAATTCGATTAACAACTTGCCTCAGACAGATCAATGTTGTTGGATCGTAGGATTAGAAATAGATACATCGATTAATCATCACACCCCTGCTCAGTCTGAACTTGCTCCAGTATCACTCACTATGACCCATTTTCTCACAGATGTCAAGCTTCTGTCACATCTGTGAACGCACAGCCTGCATAGGCTTGTGTGGACATGCCAAAGCACGTGACTTGGCTGGACACACGAGTTTGTGACCCACACGTGCGCGTGCACGCCCCTGTAAATTGTACCAATGAGAAAAAGAAGTTAACGTGTCACCAAATTAGATGTTTTATTTTTTATAAAAAGAAATCATACAATTAAAAAACATCTCTAAATGTTCCTCAAACACATACGGAGTGAGAACCATCGACCCATCCGTCACTGTGGCTGCTGCTTCGGGCCGTCTCGCTCCTCCCTTAACAGCGGTCCCCATGGTTACGCACGGAGGAGAGCAGCTTAGCAACACGGAGATAGAGGCAGCATCTCTAAGCAGACAGCGCGGGGCCATCAATATTGCGCTCACAAGGTGTTCAAGAAGACGACAGCTGCGCCATTACGCACCGGCGGTGACTCTGCTGTAAGTGTTTTGTTTCCCTTCAGCTTTCCTGACATGTCAGCGTGACTCTTTACCTAGAGGTCGTGATTTGCTCTCGCGCGACTCTCCTCTTCCTCAGTGATGCTGCGGCTTAGTGAATCCTCGCTCTTCCATCCTCTGCCGTTTCAGTCAGAATGAAGTTCGTGGTGGTTCTGGTCGGGGCGGGCTCTCTGGCCTTCCTCGGTGCGGTCATCTGCATCGTCGCCAGTGTTTACCCCCGGAAACGCGGCGCGCCCTCCGGCGATAACGGAACGCTGACCTCGGAGGCGCTGCTGCAGCCGCTGGAGCCCGGCTCGGTGGCTCACGCCGGACCGCTCGGCGCGCTGCACGGCGCCGGCTCCTACGACGTGGAGAACGGACTGGGCGGCATCGGCCTGGAGGTTCCCACTCTGAACGAGCTCAACCTCGGGGAGGGGACCGATGGAGACTCCGCCAAGCAGTTCAGCTTCAGCAGACTCATCTGCACACCGCTGCCCGTGGGAGAATGCAAGAGCAAAACCCTGAGACAGCAGGCGGACGAGCCCATGTACGCCACCGGGGACGAGGACCTGCGGACCACCGCGGAGGAGCTCCGGCAAATGGTGCTGCAGCAGAACGACCAGATCCTGATGGACCAGAGGACCATCCGGGAGCTGACGGGGAAGCTGAGCGAGTGCGAGCGAGGCTTGGAGGACGACCGGGGCGCCCCGGCGCGGGGCGTCGGGGTGTGGAGCGGGAACCGGCGCGTCATGGCCGGGGACGATGTGAGCGGGGCGGCGGCGCAGCTGCAGACGGCGCGCGCGGTGGAGGAGCTGGCCAGAGCCATCATGGACCTGAAGGACCGCATCGAGAAACTAGAGGTAGGCAAGAATAAGAAGCTGAAAAGTTGGATTATTTATACTCAAAGCAACTCCTAGAATTTACAAATTAAAAAAGTTTGACAATTTTATACGCAAAACAGCTCTTAGAATTTAGATATTTAAATAATTGAGTTCAAAAGTAGACAAACCTACAAAACCTTAAAAAATGTAATAATGATAAGGAAAAGTTGAACTATTTATGCTCGAAATAGCTCCCAGAAATTAAATATTTTATTCTTGAAGATTGTGAGATTGGAAAATCTGCCACCTTTATTGAACAAAAGCAAAATAGTATGGAATTAAAGAAAGTGACCATTTTAAAATAGTATAGAGTTATTTCGAATGGATAAACTCGACAAATTATATGAAAAAGGAGGGAGAATATGATATTAAAGAAATGTTGCCAATTTATGCTTAAAACAGCTTCAAAACTTGTTTATGAACATGGAAAAAACTTCCCAAACCTATAAAAAAATCGGTGAAAATTGTAAAAATAGATAAAGTTTATGCATTATAAGCTCAAAACAGCTAGAAAATGTAGATCCTTAAAGTTTGTGAGAAACCTTGACAGAGTTATAGTAAATGAGTAATGTCTACATTTTCAGTTAACACAATCTGTGAATTAGTATAAACCCCTGTGTTATACAAACATAATAAGTGTAAGTTTTTAAACACATAATAATGTGTCAGATCACCATCATATTGTATTCTCTGCTCAGTCTTTATTTTTGTTGTCTTATCTGTCTTGTCTCCATCCCTGCTTATTTATTTTTCACCTCACCCTTACTCTGACAAGGAAATCTTGACCCAGACACCCTTTCTGTCTTTCACACAAACTCTGAAACATCTTTACTTTTCGATTTCGTCCCCTCTGGGACATCAGCCCTCATTATATCACCCACCTCCGCCCTGTATGATCTACAGCTCCCCATCCAACTGCAGGATACAGAGGCATAAATAAAACATGAAGCTCGCCGGACAGGAAAAGTGTGGTGGAGGGAGAGGGGAGAGGGAGAGGTCAGATTGTGAGTCTGTCTCTGTGTGTGTGTGTGTGTGCGCGAGTGTGTGCTAGGAGTGAGACATAGGTAGGCGTGTGTTACACACAATCACTGCTGCATCACTGCGAGCTCTCTCCTGCCTCAGTCACGGAGGTTGTCTGTGTGAATTTATAACGTCCAGATGCAGTCCTGCCTCAGCAGCTCTCCTGATGTTTCCGCCCCCGCACTTGTCTCATCCAAACCTCTATACATCTGTTTACTCTTGCTGTACTGACACTAAATTTCTTTCCACTCTGTATACTACCCCCCCCCCCCCATGATCAGAACAACATCACCTCCTCCAGCACACAGAATTCAGTTTGTTTTTTTGGTCATGGACACGTCCTTCACAGATGAAAGAGCTCAGGTTGCTGCAGGAATGTTGTTTTTGATGATTGAAATTAGAGAAAGCACTCAAATCAGACCCAATTATTCCCTTTCAGAGCGGATTCTTGGGGGTGGATCAGATTCATCACATTTTTATGTAAATTTTGTCAGTTTTTTTTTTAAATGTCATCTTACAGAAAGTTCCAGCACAGGTTTACAGCTTTAGGAGCAAGGATAAATCAGTGCAAAAGCAGAAAATGTTGTGTAATTAATTAAAAAATATTCAGTTTATCCAGTATTTCAGTACAATCACAACAAGTTTTAGTAAAGTGGCTTGGAATTCCAAAAAAAGAGGGTTTTTCCAAATCCATTGCTACAGAAGAATGATTCCAAATCCAGATTTAAAAGTGTTTCCAGTGTTCTTTTAATTACGTAAAATAAATAAAAACAAAAAATAGTGTTGTTTTCTAGGATATAGTTTCTGCAGAGCATGGAGTTTTTAGAAATTCACCTCTGAGTTGTGCCCGAGTAAGCCCGCCCCCACTTCCCGTCATCTGTCTGTTAACATTCTCTTCCACTAGCTTTCAGCCCCTCACACCTCCAACCTAACGTTAAATGTTGAGCAATATTAGAGCTACAGTTTTGAGTCTGATTCCAATTCAGACAAGCAAAACGGAGACGTACGTGGAGCTAGTCGTTTACAAATGGAGCAGAGGATGTGGCTAGCAGATTTTCTACGTCACTAATAATCTATTTTTCAAATCACATTTTTTCATCCGCTCCTGATAGACAACAATTTGAATAAAGAAATACTCAGAAATTCAATTTTAATCCTAATATGTGTCCTTCATTATTTAAAAAAATGCTACAAGAAAAAAGATGTTAAAAACACCAAAAACACAATTTTCATCGGAGTGGGTTATTAACATGAACGCTGGTGTGATGTATAGTAGGGGTGTATATCTTTCCCTCTCACACGATTCGATACGCATCTCAATACATGGTCCACCAATCGATACATAAAGGGTTCAACTAAGTTTTTGGCGAAACAATACAGTTAGATTATTTTACCAATAGCGCTAAAATCTAGAAATGTCTTATTCATATGACATTTATAAAGCTATAAATAATAGTGTATGGCGTTTGACAGAGAAATGTACTCAGGTATTGACTTGGAAGAAGCAAGATTATGATTGGACGTCTTTTTGTTTGCATCACACGTAGATAAAAAGACAAAGACGGTAGAAAAAAAAACAGAAAGAGAAACTACAGTTTGGTAGACATCGATTATTTACTTCTTGATTGATTTTGAACCTTGTAATCTTGTTCATATCTGTGTTTGTCAAACGATACTGCATGCAGTTGCTTGATCAGTTTTTGATACGTATCTATAATCTTTTAAATCCCTGATATAAAGGGATTTTGCGCTTTATCCATATTCAAATGGATATTTTATAAAATAAAAAAATATAGAAACAATAGGTCAGTTTCACTTTAAATTTTCTTGGAAAAACAAAAAGTATATTTTAAAAGGAGGTGATATAAATCCAGTGATTGAGAGTAACCAGTGTTGGAAGTCCTGTATGAAACACTAGTATGTCTAAAGTGGCAGAAATCAGTATAAAGTCTTCAGTTTAAAGCTTTAAATCTCTCTCTGCTAGTTTTGCACCTACAGAGTTATTTCCTCTCTTCCCTTTGCAGGCAGAGATAGGGCCCGCAGCCTTGAACCTCACAGACACATCTGTGGGCGCAGGCGGCGGCGGCAGCAGCAGCACTAGTAGCAGCGGTGGCGGCGGCAGCAGTAACCCAACTAGTACGTCTGGAAAGGCTCCAATTCCGTTTCCAGGCGGTGCACCATCCCCGTCAGTCCCAGGGGCCCGTCGCCCTGGCTCTCCAGCATCCTCCGGCCCCAAGCCTCCCTCGAAAGGCTCCTCCGGGCGGAAGGGCACCTGGAGGGTGGAGGACCTGGAGGGGGAGCTAGAGAGGAAGATAAAGATGCTGGAGAAGGAGCGGCAAGCCATGAGGAAGGAGACGCAGGGCCAACACGAGAAAATCAACCAGGGCATTGGCAGTGTGACTGATCGCGTCACTGAGCTGGAACACAGTGAGTCAGTGGGGGACAGCTGGGGAGGGTAAACTGACGCACAGCGGGAGGTCGACAGCTTTATCATCAAACTAACATACACCAGAGCATTGTGAAGCAGGGCTGAAATGAAAATTTAACTAGCTCTGCGATGAAACTGGGTCGTCTCAACAGTAGAGGATAAACTGCAGGAATAACCATACTTGAGTCCTTAAGACTGTCAAAAAGAAATGACAACTAACACATTACATGCATAAAAGAAGTGAAATAAAATACTTTTTTTTTCAAATTCATAGTCCTAAAACCTTTTTTCTCCTGAGTTCCTGTGAAGGAGTCCTATTCTTTTGACAGTAGAAAAATGGGATTCATGAATAATTCTGCACATTTCAACTAAGCAGATGTTACTGTGAAGCATCTTCCAATGCTTTTGACTTCCACTCATTAGAACTGCTTAAACAGACACTGAGATTCAATGATAAAAGTGGTTTGTCCATATTTAATAGCTTGTAGAAATGGTCTAAAAGCAACAGCCTCATAGTTTGTGGATGGATAACTTCACTTTATTTTCTTCACACTTTTAATATTTATCTCCTTTGTCTCCTAAGCGCTTACAGAGCCGTCGTTCCCTGAAGGCTTCGTCCTCTCCTTCCCCATGCGGACCAATTACATGTACGGGATGGTCAGGAAAGAGATCACTGAGATGTACGCCTTCACTGCCTGTTTGTGGCTCAAGGCCAAAGAAGGAGGCATCGGGACTCCCTTCTCCTACTCTGTGCCGGGTCAGCCCAACGAGCTGGTGCTGCTGCAGGGGGTTCACAATCCGGTGGAGCTGCTCATCAATGACAAGGTGAGAACCTTTCTTATCAGTTTGAACCCTGAGAAATGGTTGAGGGAATGCTTCTCAGTGAGCAAATGTGGAATATTTTAACGTTTTTTGCAAAGTACTGCTGACTAGACCTGTGCAGGAGAGATTACCTATTTTGTGAATTGTGTGAAAAAAAAGAGTTAAATGACTCTTGTTTTAAGAAAAAAAAGTCTTATTTTTTGTCTTTAAGTAAAATAATCTTATCAAGAAATGTTTTTAATAGAAAAATAATCTCAGTTGAAGAACAAGTGTCTTAGTGACTAGAATTTTTTTGGTTAAAATAAGAATTCTTGGCCATTTCTCTGACCCCAGTTGCAGATTTTTCAAAGCGGAGACGATGGTGGCTGAAAATTATTAACTGGAAACGAAAATTCCACTAGATTTCAGAGTTGTAGCCACTTTTATTAAAACATATTCATATGAATAAACTTTTTAGTGTCCAGAATTGACTTAAAATGTGTAAAAAAAAAGGGTTAGTACTTTATAATTTAAGAATATTACCAAGGGGTTCAGATTTTTAAAGCTGTTAATACTTTAGCTCCAGAGCAGTGTTTATGTTAGCTTCAATCATCTTATCATCTTATTCTGTCACGGAGAAAAGCAGAATATAACACTTTATATTAGTAATGTGTTGTATATCTGTGAAAAGCTGCTTTGAATTGTTGCTTACTTGCACAATTTAGTTTTTCTCTGCAGATCAACTAATTCCCGATGATAGTGTGGAGTTACCCTATAAGCTCACAACGGCTAGCGTTACAGCTCAGGTGTGATGCGGGAGCGGTCCGGTGAAAATTTGAACCCAACAAAACAGATTCGCAGTGCCGCAGAGGTTGAACGTGATCGTGATCAGAGGGATTTCCTCTCATACTTTTGAAGTTAGGTAAAGACAGCGGCTGTCGCATTGAAGCTGTAACACTACCCCTGGGAGCCCAGGGTTACTGTATGTCAAAGAGCATGGAAGGTTTAGAACAGAAACACCTCAGTTATTAAAGGTTCAAAGCTTAAAACGGAAAAGGCGTAACTGTCATATTAGACTCAATCTGAATTCTTCCCTTCTCCCTTCACCTCCATTTGAGGTGGCATTTTTAGAATGTGTCCGGAATTTTATTTTATTTTTTTAAAGCAGAAGGATATAAAGTCCTCCGTCGCGAGGATAACCTGCGTCTCACTGAGAAGCGCTTTTCTTCCTGCAGGTGCGCTCTGAACCATAGAAGTTTACATTTAAATGTAAGTAATGACTTTTTGTTGTAGCCTGTAGCCTTAAAGTTATAAAACCGTAGTTGTTATGCATATTCGAGTGCTGGAAGCTCCGCGCTAACGCTAGCGGACTGGGGATTATTGGTGACGTCTTCAAACAAAAGTGACGTCCGAGTTATGAGACATTATTGTTTCATAACTCTAAATGTGGGGGAAGGGAGAAGGGAAAAATTTGGATTGGGCCTTAGTCTTTTTCAACTTAAAACAAGAGTATTTTTCAATGGTAATGTGTGGCGTGGGGGATGCAGGTGTTGATCTTCCGGTTCTGGACTTCCTTCCTGATAATGATTTTCAACCACCATCTCGTCTGCAACCAGGTCCCTCCTCGATTTGTTTGGGCTTATTTAAAAAAAACAAAAATCTGCCAATAGAGTAAGAATGTTTGACTCCCTGCTTTTGCAGTGCAGGAGTGAACTCTACATGTGCAAAAATCCAAATGTCCAATGAGTTTGATCTAAATAAGACTATGGTGTCCTCAAACCTTCAGGTGGCGCAGCTTCCTCTGTCCGTGCCACAGGATGAGTGGCAGCACATATGTGTCAGCTGGACCCTGAGGGACGGAGTGTGGAAGGCCTACCAGGGCGGCAAGATGAAGGGGAGAGGGGAGGGGCTCGCTGCCTGGCACCCAATCAAGCCTGGAGGAGTCCTTATATTGGGACAAGAGCAGGTGGGATGGATGAAACACTATATTTGAGATTGATAGAATTTGTTGTAAGTACGCATACAAATGAATGGGAGCTGAATAATTGAAGTGCAGATGGGCGGACGGTTGGTGGGAACCCGCTTTATTAGGAGAGGTGAGGTGTTTTGGAAAACAATCATTAGCTGTTCACACAAGCACCAACCTAATTGGGTTTATCATCGCTCTCATCTGCGTCTCTTCTTCATCAGTGAGTCAGATCTATTGCATAACCATTATGAAATCTGATGTTATCACTCCTCCCTTATGTCAAAGTTACGTCCCAGAGCTCATTGTCCATGCATAAAGGATCCAGCAGAGAGCGGGGACTTTATTTCAGCAAGATGACTCACTGATGCAACAGGACTTCATCTAATGGACAGATTTTTAGAGCTCTGTTAATCTCTGTTGTGGATGACTGATGAATAGTTGTTGTGCGAATATGCTTACTAGATTTTACACAATCCCAGGACATCCCTCCCCTTTATGGGGATGCTCGAAACAAACATCTTTAATCTTATTTTGGCGGAATCCTCGCAACCCGGTATTTTTGTGCACGGCTTAAGCTTTCACTCCATTTTCATGATTATTTAAGAGGACTTAATAGTAAACCCAATTCCCCGTGCACAGCAGTCTTCAGGTCAGAGTTTTTTAGAGCACAGCAGTCAAATGCAACACATCAACACAGGTTTAGTCGAGCAACAAAAATAATAAGTAAATTAAAAAATATATATATCTCAAAAATATGTATATCTGTCCTTTATGATTAAGTAAAAAGGTCACCATGAAAAAAATTTGAAATAAAGTCTTAAAAGTATGAAAAAAGTCACAATTTTTAAGAATAAATTTGTAAATGTATGAAAAAAGATATAATCTTATTAGAATAAAGTAGTAAAAAATAAAATATAGTAATACTTTTACAAGAATAATTTGTAAAATTATGAGGAAAAAAGACAAAATATTAAACAAATAAAAATTATAAAATTATGAGAAAAAAAGTCATACTTTTTTAAGAATAAAGTTATAAAATTATGAGAAAAAATTGTAATTTAGAAGGATAAAGCCATGCTTTTTCAAAAACAACGTTGTAGGCATCAACTCACATTAAGTCCCAACTAAATCCATCAATGCAGTCATTTATGGTGATGCCATAAGGCTTTAAAGAATCATAGGAATCAAAGTCCCATAATGCATTTGGGTCTCTGCAACTATATCCAACAACCAAAATGTATAACTTTATTCTTGAAAAATTATAGCTTTTCTCTCATAAATTTATGACTTTATTCTCATACATTTTTGACTTTTTTTCTCATAATTTTACAACTTTATTCTCATGAATCTATGTATCTTATTTTCTTTTTTCTTTTTTTGTACTCAAAGTGGCGGTTGGTTTTAAATACTCACATGTACAGAGCATATAACAGACAGAAACAGCCGCAGACTTCAATGTAAAAGTAATCTATGAGTTTCAGATGTATTTATTTAGATGTATTATTTGTAGATGTAGATGTATTTATTTATTTATTTATTATTTATCCCAGGATGCCTTGGAAAAAAATAAATTCTCAAGGAGACCCTACTTGGTTAAATATGGGTGAAAAAAAGCTGACCTTCATAGAATTTTTTGATGCAGCCAATAATCAATGGACTCCAGACCATATTTCTTCCTCTATAATTTCCATTTTACATTTTGTTCCTTCCTCTTTCAGAACTGGTGGGATCATATTTTAAAGACTAATGAAAATTGTGTTTTTAACATTTTCTTGTAGCATTTTCTGACAATGGAGGACAAATATAAAGAAAATTAAGCCTGAAATTGCATTTCTGAGTATTTTATTCAAATAGTTGTGAATCAGGAGAAGATAAAAATGCTTAATTGTTACGCAGAGAACTGACGCATCCACTGTCAGACACATGGGAATTTATCATTTTCAATGCTGGATGAACTTGTAACAATCCCTAAGTATTTTGTCAGATTAAAAAGAGTCTATAAATGACATGAAAATTAACATTTTTTTTTTAAATATGGGTGATATAAAAACTCTGGTTTGGTTATTCCAATCTTCCTGTGACCCAATGAAAACCCAAACCTGGCTGTAATGACTAACTTCCATGTTTACTTCTCAAGGATACGCTGGGTGGGCGTTTCGATGCCTCCCAGGCTCTGGTCGGTGAGATATCTCAGTTCAACCTGTGGGACCGGGTTCTGAAGCCCGCAGAAGTGGCCGCCCTCGCTGACTGCAGCTCCTCGGCGCTGGGCAACATCGCCCCCTGGACCGATCACGACGTAGACGTCTACGGTGGTGCGACCAAGGAGTCCTTGGACCCGTGCCACGCCGCTCAGAGATCCAGCCTCAACAGCCCCAAACAGTGAAGGGTGTCACAGAAAGCAGTCATAGGTCTTAACTAAAGGGTCGCTGAGAAGTTGATTTTTTTTAAAGATGTATGAAATTTGAGTTCAGAGTGCATTTGCTTGTTGGGGCTGAGAAGCTTGCTGGAGGACTGATAGCACTATTAAGTCGTGAAGAGTGGTGTATCCGTTTCGTTCCTCGTTTTGTTGTCCACGTTTATGTGATTACTTCTGCAGTGAGCAAAAGTAAATGTAGCTCTGCCAAAGACAAGTCTGCACGGACGGCGCGGTTTATGGCATGAAGAGGCGCTTTAAAGCAAGTACGCGACGGTTCTGTTTTGTGTCTGAACCTCGTCAGGCTCTGTATTCTGACATGCAGACAAATGGCTTTGATGGGTTCACGGAATGAACATGTATCTAACGGTGTCTTAATTTTGCAACACTTTCTATCTTTTGTCATTTTGTGTAACGTGGGTTAAGTGCAACAGCCGCTTTTCTGAGCTCCTCTTGTGGTCGTGTGCGTTCCATCATTTTTTAACTGTATATGATTCATTTAATGAATGTCTGTATGCTTCTGTTTTTTCTATTGCATATCAAGATCTGGAAACAGAAATGACTTCTTAATGTATTATGCGTAATGTACCTCTGGTAATGTTGCTATGTGCTCGTCCGCCCCTCTCGCTGTAAGCTTGTCACACACCTCAGAGTCCTGCAGTGAAAATATTGCAGCAGTTTTTTTTCTTTGCAACCTGACAATGCAGCACTTTCTGCTGACCTCTGAAATAAACGGTTCATGTCTCACCAAGCGGCGTCCTCGCATCACTATCACGATGAATGTGTTGCAGCTAAATCTGCCCCAACCAGATGGAACGGGAGTATGTTTGCATGAATGTCCTTTACAGAAGCCACATTTCTGCAAAGAGAAGCGAAAGTGCAAATGAACGTGTTGGATTTCACAGATGGAGCTCGCACACACAGCTGATCGGTCATCACTGCATTAGCAGCACCCATATGTCTCTCATTGTGTCTTATTTTCAGTCATTTCTAGTTTACTAAAATGTTACATCATGCAAGATTTTACTTTGCGTAAGAGTTTCATTGTAAATGATAAGTTATTTCCTAGGTGTAATTTTTTTTAATGTTTGCAGAAAAGGAAATTTTATTTATTTGATGTAAATTATTGGATCTCTATCACCATTTCATTTTCCATGATGCAAAAATGCAACTGAAAAGAATTCTGCATTGGTTTTGTTCTGCTATACAAAGAAAAAAATGAAATATTTGCACTTTAAATGTAGCATAGTGATTAAAAAGTATCCCATGAATCAATGCAGCAACACAAGGGTACACAGGGTTAATTTGTCACTCATTTAATGCTACATTTTTCTTTTTTTCCTCAAAATGTTTGCATTTTTATCATTGTTTTGTTGCAAACAGTCAAGTACATCATACACCTCCATTTATATTGTTTGAAAAATAAATCTTGACAGCTGAGTTTATTTTTCAGCTATGAAAAGAATCACATTTTTGCTTCCAAGTGGATGCCATTTTAAGGTAAGTTTGGAGCAAAGAGGTTTGATACATCAACAGGCATCAAGGGGTTAAAAGCTTAACCTTGATGTGGAGTTTGAGAGATAAAAGCATTTGGGAAAATAGGGTAAAAAAAAAAAGTGCACGAGTGTTGTGTCGACAGATCTCGTTTGGATGATAGTGAGAAATGATCCAGATTCTCTGACAGGCTTCATGAAGAAAGAAGAAGAGCAGATGGAGAAAGACATGACAACATGTCATTAACCTGATTTCAGCTTCTGCACATTTGTAGACAGATTGATGATGATTGAAGGGTGTAAAATAGGTGACAAAAGAAGACGGTACTCAGTAGACAAACCAAAACGGTCCGACCTTATAGACACAATATATTAGTCATACATTTGAGTCCAACATGCGGCTTCGTGACTGCTGATCTGCCCACACAAGCAGCTCTTCTTGTCAGCTACTGTATGAGTTGACATGCAACCTCCCACTGAAAAAATTTCACCGCATTTTTTTTTATCAAACTTTTTCAAAATTAGTACTGTTTTTTTGTTGCTTTCACACCTAAAATGGATCCTTTAAAAATGAGCAGACAGCACTAAGGTGATTATGAGAGTAACCGTCTGTCCTGACTAATCTAGATCCTTCTGTTTTGTTTAAACATAAGGAACACAAAAATACAACTGCCTTCCTCACATCTGCCTTTCATCGGATGAATGGAATGTAGAGGAGAAAAAGGAAACAAAATGTTTTCATATACAAGATCCCTGTTAGATCTTGAGGTATGGAGCCCTAGACATGACATAATAAAAAAAGTTCAGTTAAATTCATAATTTTTGGTCACAAATTAGTATTTTTTTGCCACAATTTTGTATTTTGTGCATAAAAAATAGTATTTTGTGTCCCCAAGTTTGCATTTATGGTCATAATTTTAGTATTTTGTGTGCTCAACTCAGTATTTCATCCACAAATGAGCAATTTAATAGCATTTTGTATTTTGTGTGCACACACTAGCATTTGTGGCCTGAAATTAATATTTTGTGTTCACAAATTAGCAGAATTTAGCCACATGTTAGCACATTAATAGCATATATTAATAGCATTTTTTGGGAACAAATTTATTATTTTGTATACACAACTTAGTATTTCATGGTCATAAAATAGCTATAATGGAAACAATTGAGTATTTTGTCCTCATAAATTTGTATTTATTTCATGGTCCAAGATGGGTATTTTTTACAACTGTGTGCACACAAATTAGAATTTTGTGACCACAATGTAATATTTTGTGCACACAAATTTGCATTTTGTTCAAACAAATTTGAATTTCATACCCACAAATTAGCAATTTATTAGCATTTTGTGGACATACATGGAGATGGTTTAGTTTTTTTTTTAGCACAAATGAGCAATTTATGGTCACATATTAGCATTTATGGATGCAAATAGTATTTTGTGTTGACAAATTATCATTTTATGGCAATAATTTAATTTTTTGTGTGCACAACTTAGTACATCAGCTACATATTAGCAATTCCATAGTATATTTGTGGTCACAAATGATCATTTATTGACTAAATGTATTTTTTTGAAAACACAAATGAGTATTTCATGGCCATAAATTATTAATTTATTTGTATTTTGTGGGCAAAAAATAGCATTAATGGAAACAATTTAATATTTTATGCACAAAAATTTGTATTTTTGGCCCAAAAATTATCAATTTATCAGCACAAATGAC
Organism: Oryzias melastigma; assembly: GCF_002922805.2. NCBI lineage: Eukaryota > Metazoa > Chordata > Actinopteri > Beloniformes > Adrianichthyidae > Oryzias > Oryzias melastigma. The sequence goes on along the minus strand of NC_050512.1, from coordinate 9,984,035 downwards.
CTTTATGTGTGCACAAATTAGTTTTTATCATTATTTCCCACTAGTAATTTGTGCCCACAAAATCCTAATTTGTGGGCACAAAATACTACATTGTAGCCAGAAATGATTAATTTGAGGGAACAATTTGGATGTTTTTTTTTATATTAAATTTAATCCAAGGCTCCATTTTTTAAAACAAATGAATATTTAAAAAAATTGTTACATTGCGAGCAAATATACATAACACTCTGAAAGTCCATGCTTTTATTTGTATCAACAAAGAAACTGAACCAACCACACTGGGATTCCTTTTATTTTTTATGAGATTGTTGCAAAAAACCTTCTTTTCTTTTCTTTTTTTTAAGTATTTGTTTTCACTTTGTTGTTGGAATTATTCATAGCCCACTGAAACACAGCCCAACATCACCTTCTGACAGAAACACACTGCTTGCTGCTAGTTTGTTCTTGTAGAATCAAAACATGTTTAACTCATATTTTATTTATAAGTCCATATTTTTTTATGTAGAAAGCAACTAATTTAGAGTTTTTACATCTCTCTCTCAGAAGTTTGAATTACAGAAAACAAAATATCCCAAAATATCCCCTCTGTCACTTGTTTGAGCCAAAGGTGAAAGCGTGCTTCCCTCTGTCAGAGACGCCGTGTCGGTTCACATGAAGCTCCTGGGATCTTTCCATCACAGGCTTTCGAGAAGGATGCAAGTGTGAAACACAACAACCTCATTGGAAGGCATCAGAGGCAGTGAGTCTCTCAGCTTGTCATACTCAGCGGGACCATCGGTCAGTCAGTGAGTCAGCAGCCGAGTGTTGTCTTCCATAACACTTTGGTTTTCCTCTGCACCATCCTTGCTGTTTATTTCACCTCTGTCACAGCTTGTCAGAAGACTCACATGTGGTCTTCCTCTCCCCTCCCTTTCAACTTCCTCTGTTGCTGAATTATAGATAAAGTCCACCTTCATTACCTCTCTCTGAGGGAGGCAATTCATCATCACCGCATCAAATAATACATTACCTGTCCAAATGAAAGGTCACCACTTGTTTAACTAATCCCAAGGCTAGCAGACTCCTATTGGAACAGAGGTGCTTAAATACATTTCAGCTGACAAAGAATCTGGTCTGAAAAGGTTCCTCCATAAATAGATGATCTTTTTTCTCAAATGCAGTTCCAACACGACTTCTTCTGGATTCCTTTAGATCAAAATGTTAAAGGTTGGAGAACAAACAATCAATGTTTTTGTGCTTGACAGCATCTGCAGCAGACGTTTTCCTCTCACAGAAGTCCTACCTCTGGTTTTAAAGCACCTGAAAGACAAATTTTATTACATAAATATGCTTTAATAATATCTACCATCAGGCCACAGTTGCAAATTAATTCAAATATGCAGCTAAACTGTTCTTTTATATTTCTTTTTTACATATATTTTTCACATCAAGGCTGCTGCAGTTACTTCTGTTTGGACTCTAGACTTCTACCATGAAATATTTACAGAAAATGTTTTCCTTCTGGTAAATTATTTTTCCAAGGTCTTTAGCTCCATCACTGTGCTATATCTCCAATTCTCCATTATGTGCCTTTCATCTATTCTTCTATCAGCTCAAGTGTTTTGTTTTTTGAAGCTTCACTGTGTGACTGACTCTAATATTATGGTTACAAACATGAGCTAAAATGAAAAAAGAAAAGCTCTTTTATTTATTTTAATATCATTTTATGAATTAATATCTGAGATAGATTTGATATACATATATATGTGAACAATTAGGACTGTACTTTATATATTTTTACATATTGATACTTACCGTATTTTGTGGAGTATAAGTCATAGGTTTTTTTTTTTTCATAGTGCGACTTATACTCAGGTAAATGTGTAAACCAAGTACAGCATTCCAAGACAAGAACCTCATACCATCTGTGAAGCATGGAGGTGGAAGTGTCATGGTTAGGGGATGCTTTGCTGCTGGCTACCTCACCCATCATAGAATCCACTATGAATTATGCTATATATGAGAGGGTACTTGAGGAAAATGTGAAACCATCAGTAAGAAAATTAAAGCTAAAGTGGAACTGGAACCTGCAACATTAATAATGACCAAAAGCATATCTGCAAATCCACCAAGGCTCAGAAATAAGAAATGGAGAGTCCTGGAATGGCCAAGTCAGAGCCCAGATCTCAATCCAGTTGACTTGAAACGCGCAGCGCATGCAAGAAAACCCTCAGATATCTGTCAGTTGAAAGAGTTTTGCATAGATAAGTGCGGCAAACGTTCCTCACATCTGTGTCAAAGACTGGTAGATAACTACAAGAAGCGTCTCACTGCAGTTACTTCAGCCAAAAGGGGGCAACGCCTGCTATTAGGGGGTAGGGTGTCCTAATTTTTCGTTCATTAAAATGTGTATTTTTGTTGATATTTTTTACTCTATGCAAACGCAAAATTTTTTCATTATATTGTTGTTATTGTTGTTTCCTCTTGGTCTTAAATCAATTTATTTTCCAGGAAAAAAATAAAGATTGAAAAGTGACCATTCCTTATAAAGAGCCAAATAATCAATGGGGTGTCCTAATTTTTTCACAACTAGATTGATGTATGCTTTTATTTTTGTTAATTCTTTCCCCCCTTGTTTTTTCTGAAATTTCTTAAAGTAAGCAATTTAATCGATCAGAGTAATATAAAAGTGATGACTGAATCCTTTGCACATTTGGTTTAAATGGGTGGAAATTGGGGGGAAAAAAATGAACAGATTAACTTTAAATATATGAAATAAGATTTAATTAGATGCTTTGGCGCTTAGGCCTTCATTAGACCCACTATAAAATTATACAAAATAATTTAAAGCAGTATGTTACCTTGTCTTTAGATGTTGGGTATTATGCAGATCCTGGAGGTCATAATCTGACCTTAAACTATGTTAAGGCTTTGCGCAGAAATTACACATTTTCAGTTCTCATTACTGAACAGTAAGATTTTTTTTAAAACTTTATTCACCTAACAGAAATATAGATTGTTGTTTTGTTGCAAGTTTCTGAGCTCTTTAGCCCCAGCAAGTATCAGCAGAAGCGTTTGCTACTTCTTAAAATGTAGAACTCTGTGATTACTAGATGTCTGCCAATGAAGTGGCTGCATAGTGCCATAGTGGTTAGCTCTTTCACCTCACAGTGAGAAGAAACCGGTTCAAATCACAGCTGGAACCTGCAGTATGAAGTTTTTCAAGTATTTTTTTACAGGTGTGGATTTTCTCCTGCTTCCTCCCACAGTTCAACAGTATGTTTCATAAGTTCAACCAATGTCTGCAAATAGTTTGTGTGACAAATTGGTGACCTGAGGGTGTACTCTACCTTCACTGGGAATTAGGCTGGAACCAGCAAACCTGTGACCCCAAAAGGGATTCAGTGAGTTCTGAAGATGAATATGTATTTAATTATTTATTTTTTAAACAGTAAATAATTTTAAAAAGTATTCTTATAGACATCTACAAATACCCTAAAATTAGTTGGCTACAAGTAGAACTCAGAACACTATTGGTAGACATCTAATAGAATAACAAAATAGAGGTGTCAGATATTAGTTACCAGTAAACAGCTACAGTAGATGTATATTAAGTATCTAATGGACATCCTGTGGCTTGTTCGATATAGTAGACCATCACACTTTTTTATTATGTTTTAAAGCTCCAGGAAAAGTCTTTTTTCCCCTTTTTTTAAACTTTTGTGTTATTGCTATGGCTTTTCAACACTGCTGCAAAAGTATTTCCTGGTGGAGTGGCCGTCAGCTAATATGAATGAAAGCTGCCTCAGACTGTCACATCTGATTTCTTTATTTTGACTATACTCCACTGCTGATACTTCAAGTAAAGTGGGTTTTAGTAAAAGACAAAAACGATGATCCTTAAATTCAGTTCAAAAAAATGTAAGCATTAGTTTAAAGATGTATTTTTGTTTGTGACCTCAACGTATTCCTCATTACTCTCTATTGTCTGATATATGTTGCAATAGTCACTTTGTCATTTTTCTGCTTATTTTCTGCAGTCATTAACTACATAATTACATTTTCATATTCAGGAAATAATTAAGCTAAAGTATGCATGAAATAACTTATAACTATGATAATCTTTGTTTTTCAGCTGCTTTCTTCAGTGGTCATCCCAGCTGCCTCCATTTAACCCGAACACCGACATCCTCGCTCATATCAACCTCCCTCATGTCCTCCTTCATAACACTCACCAGCCTCATCTTTGGTGTTCCTCTTGGCTATATTCCTGGAAGCTCCATCATTTTTACCAACATCATCACCATCCCTCCTCAAAATAAAGCAAAACAAGAATAATACTTTGGATTGAATGATTTAGTTATTTTGAGGTGTTAAAAATACTTTAATAATATGATTAAAAAAATAAAAACACAAATACACCAAATGTATTTCAGATGTAAAGTAATGACTAATTAGAAAATTTGGAAAATTAACAGAGGATTTGGAAGATGATGGCATCTTCTTGACAGTGTAATTACTCCTAATCACAAATAGACAATTTTTGCAGTAATGCACACAGTACACAAATGTCACATTAGATTTATTGAATACAGTAATTATTAACTAAAGTCGAGAAGAGTTTGATTTGTTGCTTGAAAGGAAAAGAATATTAAGTTTTATAAAGTTATATAAAATAACCCCTATTTTTTTACTGTGCCATAAATTGCTCCTTATCAGCTAATAATAATAATATAAATAACAATAATAATATTAAAATAAAAAGGGACGTGTGTGTTTTAAAGGCAATTTTCTCATCAGTTAAAATTTAAAGAGATTGCGACGTCATTCTGTCGAGGGGCGGGGGAAGTTGATTGACCATGGCCACAACCAATAGGAACGCAGTTTGACTGTGAGGGGCGGGCTCTGTCTATGTTTGTGCTTAGTTCAAACTGTCAAACAGTCTCCCTAACAACGGATGAAAACGACCAAAAAAAGCAGATTCTACTGTCGGGTTGACGCTTTGTAAGTATGGCATCCCTTAAAATGCATTCGATAAATATTTGTGTGACGAAGTGACGTTTTTATGCAATGCCTTGGTGGTGTTTAATGTGATTCTGGAGCATCAGATGCTGCTTGCTGTGAAGGAAGCTAAGCTAACTCTTTAGCTACTGGAAACTGCTTTGCTAAGTGATAAACCACGCTCTAATCATATATAATGGTCTCTGTCAAGTATGTTAAACATGTACATTTTTGTGAGGACTATTACGATATTGAAGCGTTAGCATCCGACTGGTAAAGGTTCAGAGATGTATGCTAACAGTTCCTCCAGTCGGGTCATGTTACTACAATGCTAGCTACTAGTTTGTTTGAAGGCTTTGCTCGTGACGGATGTTTTCCTTCCGCCGTTTAGCAGCCACAGGTTCCGACTCAGAGAAATGGACTGGATTAACTCATATAACGCGTTCTATTGTAGGAGATGGCTGGAACCGGGGAGGCGAAGAAAGAAGAGGCCGACTATAAGAGACTGTGCAACTTCCCTTTCATCAGGGTAAAGCTCCAGCAAACAGGACAAGGGCATTTGACAATATCAAAGCTGAGATTTTCATTTTTTTTTTAAAAAAAGACCCACTCTGATGAAAATTGTGTTTGTTATGTGTTCTTGTGGCGTTCTTTCTTCATGATGGAGGACATATTTATTAAAAAGAAATCTTAAAATGTAATTTCTGAGCATTTCTTTATTCAAATTGTTGTGAATTAGGAGCAGATGAAAAAAATGTAGTTGGAAAAAGCTTGTATGTGTGTTGTAGAAACTCCCTGATTCGCTCCATTCTGATGCTTCCTCCTGCAGACAGACAAAAAGATCCATGTACTTCTTTGTTTTGCTTGTTTGAACCGGTATCTTCCTCAAAAGTGGATAGCTCCAGTATCAATCGCCAAAAAAAAGGGCATAATCATAATCAAAGCACCACTGGGAACGCATTTTGAATAGATCAAGATATAATCAGAGTGGGACTTTAAAGCTAAGTATCAATGTATAGTTTTTGTCTGATGGGCTGTAATTAAACTAAAATTAAGGGTTATTATTATGTATATGTTTACTGTGTATCAAAGTATTTGAAGATGATATTTTCTTAGAAAACAGGAAAATGACCGTATTTGTTTATATCTCAGCAAACAGACATGCCAGATGAAATGCGAATAGAGGCCGTGGAGCTGTGTGTGACGGCTTGTGAAAAGTTTGCAACAAACAACGAGGTAAGTTAGAGTGGAGGGCACAAATATTTCATCTCCTGATGATGTTAAAGTTTTGTTCACCTAAAACAGGGGTTTGCAACCTGCAACTCTTTTACCTCTCCGTCGTGGCTCTTTGGCTAAAGGAAAATAATCATATTCTTTTTATTTTGATTAGTTTAATGTATAAATTTATGACTGAGGTGCTCGTGGAAAATAAACAATGTAAAGATTTTTACATTCCTGATGACTTGAAGAGATCTGGTTTGCTCTTTGCTTCCTCCAGAACACACAGATTTCAAATACTTAGCAAAAATTTGGTAAAAAGTCTGATATTTTATGAGTTTAAATCACATATTTTCTTATGTTGTCCAGAGGCGGTTTGGCACAAGGGTTCTTTTATTTTGAAAGGAAATCGTACGAGCTTCTCTCAAATGTAAAAAATAATTTCACATGTTGAGAAAATGCTAGTTTTTTCTTATATTTCTGTTTTTATTCATGCAAGAAAAGAAGCATAATTCATATTTTTATATAAAAAAAAAAACTTTGTAATGACTGCACATCACAATCTAAATAAGAACAGTGAGAGACTGAAAATCAAATCAACTTTAAAGAATTTATAGAAATATATTTGCATTTCATTGAGGAAAATAAGTATTTGATCCCTCATGCCAGAAAGACTTAGAACTTTGTGGCAAAACCCTCATTAGCACAGAGGTCAGACACTTCTTGTAGTTAATGAGTAGATTTCTTCACATATCAGGAGGAATTTTGGTCCATTCTTTACAAATGACTTTTAACTCATGAAGATTTGGTGGTTTTCGTTTGACGCCTTTGAGCTTCAGCTCTCTCCATAGGTTTGAGGTCTGGAGACTGACTCGGTCACTCCATAACCTTGAAATGCTTCTTCTTCGGTCATTCCTCGTTTGCATTGGCTGAATGTTTTAGGTCATTTTCCTGTTGGAAGACAAATTCTCAACCCATTTTAAGACTCCTGGTGGAGGGAGGGAAGGAGATTATCCATCTTTAAAAGTGGGGATAGTATTCTTGGAGCCATAGCTGGGTTTCTCTTCCTCCAAACATGGCAGATTGAGTTGATTAGAGCTCCATTTTAGTCTCATCTGACCACAGCACTTTCCCCCCAATCCTTCCCTGAATCATGAATGTGTTCATTGGCAGGTCTGCACATGTGCCTTCTTAAGCAGGGGAACTTTATGAGGACTGCAAGATTTTAAACAATTCCAGCTTAAAGTATGGAGTCTGACTGATTGACTAATGCTTCTTCGTCATCTTTTTCAAATCATTTCCGACAGGCTACACGCTGGTGTGGGTAATGCTACCCCCCCCTCCCCCACAGGTGTTCATTAGCATTCACTTAAATATTATAATATAGACCTGATCGATGGTGTAAATGAATGAGTCCTCTCCTAACCAACAAATCAGAAACACATAATGAACTGGAATGAAAAGGTTAAAATATTCAAATCTGATTGGGGGATTGTGTGGACAGGTGTCTTTTCTACAGGTGATTAGTTCAAACAGGTGTCTTCAATTAAGGTGAGACGTTGATTAGGAGAGTCTAACTGCTCTGTGTGAATCACAATTCTGAAGCCTTGTTTCCACTGAGTGGTAAGGTCCAGTATTTTAATCGTTTCCATTATAGAATGCATCCCTTATGTCCTCCATCATTACAAAAACGCTACAAGAACGTGTTAAAAAACACGATTTTTCATTGGATCGGATCTTTAATGGTTACTAAGGATCTAATACTTATGTCCCTCAATCAAATGCAAATCTATTTCTGTGTGATTTTCTAGCTCTCACTTTATTTTTAGGCAGGTGGACCTTCAAAATCAGCAAGGGATCAAATACTTATGTCCTCCACTTTACATGCTTAGTTTTATTCTTTTTAAATCTAATCAAACTTTATTTATAAAGCACTTCTCATATATTTGTAGCATTAAATGCTGCACACAATAAGAATATTTTCCAACCTCAAAAACAAAGTCAAACAACACCACCCCCCGACAACCTCGCACACAACATAATAAAACAACATGAATAAGATGCAGAGTCAGAAATCAATCCTTTTCTCATAAATCTGTCATGTGCTGCTTCTTTTCTTGTTTCTCTGTCTCATAGAGTGCGGCGAAGATGATCAAAGAGTACATGGACAAGAGGTTCGGCAGCTCTTGGCACGTGGTGATCGGCGAAAGCTTTGGTTTCGAGATCACGCATGAATTTAAGAACCTTCTCTACATGTTCTTTGGAGGGAGCCTGGCCGTGTGCGTGTGGAAGTGCTCGTAGCGACTCCGCCCTCCACCAGCTCTGCCACTATTCCTCTTAGTTTTTTTTTTATTCTTTTCTTACCCCATAAACCTGTTCTGTACTCCCTTTAAGCATCGTCCTGAGTGTTTGTGAGAGTGCCTGTGAACTTTTGTCAAAACGACAGCTGGCCAGGGTCTCCAATCCCCTTTGTCCTCCTTCCTTCTTCAGGGAGTGTGTGTGTTTGCAAGTGTGACTGAGCCGACATGTTTGTGTGTGCTGGACACAGACTGTTGGTATGAACCCTCTCAACCAATGGTAATAACACTACTGATCACTGAACAGTCTAAGCACAAGAAGTGCAAGCCTTCTCCTGTCCGCACCGCCTGAAACGTCTTACCTGTGCAGCACTACATGGTTTTCAAGAAAGTTTTTAAATATTTTTTACGTGTACATAGTTTGATGGAAAGCTTCATTTTTTAAGACATCTTCTTACAAGCGAGGGCTCTGACTCTTCAAGCCAAACAATAAAACCCGATTCACTTTTTTTCTCCTTGTATAGCTGTTTGTAATGATCTCAGACCGGAGCCTTTTGGGGGTGACAGCAGCAATGTGATTGCTTCATGCAACTGAAAGGGTCCCGCTCAGTGGAGCAGATGTGAACTGACCTGATTGTACAATAAACTGAAATGTAGTAAACTACTTTGTTCTTCACATTGCATTTTATTCTCAAAACGTTTGGGTTTCATGCAAATCTTTTTTGTGGGTACACTTCTAAGCAAGTGGTAGCAAAGGGGGTTTAAAAATCAAAGTATCCAAATGTTGAAATCAGCTGTCATATTTGAAAAATACCTAAGTATAGGCTTTTATACAAAAAAATGACTTTTCACAAACTTAAAATATGTCCTTTTATCGGGACAGCTTTTTGTTGCAACCACTGACTATATGAAAACTGGACTGAGTAACCCCCCACATTCCAAACAGGAAACAGGTGGCTCCAAGAAGCCAAAATCCCACAGACTATTATAGAGAATTGGTGAGAGTGGTTGCCATAGAAACGTTGACTCAGACCGACTCGGACCAATCACTGCTCACTGATGATTTCTGGTTCCAACATGTTTAATGTCTGTATCTCGAAAAATTTGCAACTGAATTTACTTGATTTTGTTGAAACTAGAAGTAAGCTATTTTCTATGTGTGATGTGGTCCAGTTTTTATACAGTCAATGGTCCCTTATTACTGACCTTGTCTGGCTCCAAATGGCAGCATCCATATTGCAAAAAAAAAAAAAAACTGGTTTCTGAATTGATTTAATTTCGTTGAAGCCGGAAGTAAGTCATTTTCTATGGGTAGTATCACATTGACTTGGTCCAGTTTCATTATGCGGTCAATGGTCTCTGCTTACTGACAATATCTGGCTCCAAATGGTAGCCTGCGTGTTGAAAAAAATGGCCACTGAATTGACTTAATCTTGTTGGAGCTGGAAGTAAGCCAATTTCTATGGGTAGTGTTACATTCACTTGATCCAGTTCTATTATACAGTCAACGGTGACTGATTACTGACATAGTTTGGCTCCAAATGGTGCCATCCATATTGCAAAAAATATGGCAAGTGAATTGACTTAATTTTGTTGTAGCTGGAAGTAAGTCACTTTCTATGGGTGAGGTTACACTCACTCAGTCCAGTTCTTATTTATAATCAATGGCTGCAACACTTTTAGTTCACATCTTCAAGCTAATTTGCACAGCTGCTCTAATTTTCTGTTTAGAGTTTTTGTATTGAATTATTGTTAAGATGTCTGTGGGGCGTATAGATAACCTTTTGGTGACCAATGCTCCATAGATTTTGAGATATTTAGAAGTTGCAAGTCACATAAGTGGCTAAAGAATATGTGATGTTATAAAGGGCTACAGTGACCCAGCAGTAGCAGTTCGTAAATATTGACAGATGAGCTGATCCTGGCAGCATTTATGCACACAGTGTCATGGCTCCACATCAGGTCAGCCTGCACTCTCAGCTCCCCCATACAGTAACCGTTCTCCTTTGACCCTCTGTCTCAGTGTGACTTACAATTTTGATTTACAGACAAAAGTGAATCTGTTTCTATTGCTGCAGTTTAAAGAAAACTTCTGCATCTCTCCAGGTAACAAAAGCATCCAGATTTCCAAAGAGAAAAAGGACAATAGTGTTGTACAACTCAAAACAAAACCCTTCAAAAGTCCTATTATTAGCTGGAAATTTGGATTATTATGTTTAGTGATTGTTACATTAGTTGGACAAAATTTGAGCTTTTTTATTCATCTACTAACTTTCTCTGAGCCTAAGTTAACCTTCATAGACTCTTGAGAGGTTTTGTCACAGCGCTCAAGGTGGAGTTCAGCCAGATCAGGTCATAGTTAATTGTTAATTCTGTTTACCAGTTGAACACACCACAGAGACAATAGGTTAACAAAAACACTGTTGTTGCTCCTATTCTTTTTTTTTTTTTTTTCTCGAGGCAAAGCAAAATGTTCCTTTTGTTGAGTTGTGTTTAATCAGAAAAGATAAAGTGCCTCAAAGCTGTAATGAAGTAATTTGAGAAATAGTCGCTGAATCTAAACTGGGATTTATGCCCAATTACTACAAACAATCTAAGTATTTTTTTTCTTGACTTTTTTCCCCTTGAAAATGAAAATACGTTCAAGCTTTACTGATCTTTCCTGAATGTCTAAGCATTGATAAAGTCCTTATACATAGATTTTTTTAGACCATCCATTGCTGTTAAGCTGCAGCGTTAATCCTCCTGCCTTTTTGACCTACAACACAGCCGCCTGCCAGGGAAGATCAGAGTTGACAGGTGACACTAAGCCTTAAAGCACAAGAACTTTATTTTTTGTTCATTTTTTCCTTTGGAAGTCCCACTGTAAATTCTGCATCAAAAACAAACATATGGAGAACCCACATGCGACAGGAAAAGGATGATTTGTGATGCATGATTCAGCCACTTCCCACCACCTGTAGCTGTGACATTGCAACACTTGATTACATAAAATCATTTTTTATATTGCAAAACCCAGAAATATGCATTAAAATATGATTCTAAAAAGCCAAAAGCCTCCTTTTGTGACATACCTGTATTCCTGTTTGGATGATTCCCCCTTCATATAGGTAAACAGGTGTACATTTTGTACCAGGTCAACATTAAAAAGATAGAGTGGTCACAGTTTGACCTAATTTTGCATGTAAACATTCAGGCATAATGACTGAGGATGATTTTGATGGATAAATCTGGATGTGTTGAAGCTCACGCTGGCGTAACACACTGATCGCTTTCACCTAGATTTACCTGGCTGACCTATTTCATGGAAAGTCCCCTCTACATTCAGCAATTACTGTGACAGACCAGTTAATCCGCTGCACAGTCTGTTGGTAAACACGCTTCCATCACGAGGACCTCCTCATCCATTATTCACCTCAGTCCCTCTTCATTTTTCTCCTTTATCTCTCCGTGTCTCCTCAGCATTGTTAAAGATTCATAATAAAAGCCATAATGTCACATTATATAAAGGCTCTGATGGTTTGTTTCGACTCAACAGTGAAAAGCTTTCGATGACAGCTCTCATGCAAGAAGCTCACGGGGGCTTTCTGTGAAGTCTGAGACAGATTTATACCGAGAGAAAGGAAAAAAAGAAAAGGAAAAGTGATGTTTTCTGCATACAATTCATATGCATACAAGTATACAGAATACATAATCCCACACAAAATTTTTGTTTACCTCAGGTTTTTCATGGATGTGGTTGCTTAACTTCTTTGTTTACTATGGTTTTTAAACAGCCCACTGAGGTTTAAAGCAGCGGTCCCCAACCCCGGGAGTCGCGGACCGCTACCGGTCCGTGGGTCTGGCCATAGACAGAAAATAAGAAATACATGCGCTAGCTTAAATGATTTCTGCTTAGTTTATTTTCTGATCCTAAAGGAAGTATTATTTTGGAAATAATACTTCCTTTAGGATCAGAAAGGAATTATTATGGAAAACTGCCATCTTGGTCATGTGAGTTAAAGCGGTTTCCTGCATGACTTCCTAGATTGCTAGCTGAAAGCTAACAAAAAAACAACACAATAAAAATGTGGTGATAGATTCTCGAATGTTTCACACAGAAATAATAAAGTTGGAGACACAGTAGATTCACATTTATATTGTATTTAGAAAATACCAGTTTTTCGATGGTTGCGTCACTTTATTTTGCTTTATTTATTCATCATACCTTAAAAGGTGAACAGCTAGCGTCCGGTTGTTAGCCTCCACTTTGACGTTAAAGTCAAAATCTTCATTACAAAGTGCAAACCAGCCACAAACATTTTACGGAGGATTAAGATTCAATCAAATAAAGTTGCTGATTTGTGTAAACTTGTAAAAGGGGATTTTTTAGAACGTTCCTACAGCTAGGTTGAATTAGGTAGGCATCCGTTCAGAAACTTTAGCACAGAAAATGTTCCTTTGTGTTTAAAAAAAATACCATGTTTCCTCTTTGGAATTGTTTTCAAATCAGAAAACAAAATAACTTTGCTTCATCTGTAAAAAAAAGTAAAAAAAAATATTTTTAAGCTATTTAAACTGAATTTGTTGTAGTAGCATTTTATTTTGAAAATACATTTTTAGAAACAGGAAGCTTAAAAAGGCCAATTTCGGCTCTCTTTGGACTGGTTAATAGAAATATTGAGTAATTTAAACCGGTCCGTGGACTGGAAAATGTTGGTGACCACTTGTTTAAAGCATTATTTTACATAAATGCCAATTGTAGCAGATTAGTGACAAACAAACCTAAAATTAAGGTGCTATAGTCAAATTTACTACCTCAATGTAGCAACGTAACTTGAATACAAAAACATAATTATGTATTTATTTTTTTCGTAATTTAAATTAGGGGTTGAAACAAACACAGCAGAGATAAACCTTAGATCTGAACATTACCAGAGCTCTTCCTATAAAAATGAGGATAATTTATACCAAAAGGCTCCTGGAAAAACAAAGAAATGACAAAACTTTTGCAGGAAACAGAAGCATAAAAACTTCTAGAAAAACAAATGACTCCAGATCAGACGATTTTACAAAAATTACTTTCTGAGCCTCTCTTTTGTCTTTTGTTTTATTTTGGCTTATATTGAAAACTGATTGAAAATCTAAAAGAAAAAAAAAAGAAGTATTTTGAACATATTTTTGCTCAAAATATATATGGATAAAAAAACACACATTTGCAGAATATATGCACAAAGTTGGATTTTTACTGGACTGACTTGAAAATTAAGAAGAATCTGAGTCCTCGTTTATCATTTTATCATCTCCCTGTTTTCTTCTCTTCTTCTTGTTTATCTGTTCTCTTGTTTTTCCGTCTTGTATGCGCTGGAGGCCTGCACCTTTATTACTTTCTAGGCTAATGCACTCTCTCTGTTCCTGCCGCATTCTGATGTATTATACACAAGCTGTCTCAGGTTTGAGCACACAGACACTACTCATGTTTTATGCTTTCCCTCTATTCACTCATTTCATTTGACCATTCTGTTCATATTTCCCCTCCCTTCTTTCTTTCTTTTTATGCTTGACTTGCACTGAGATGAAGAAATGCAAAGCCACAAATGGCAAAAAAAAAAACACCTAATCCTTAAAACTGGGCTGTGTTTGGCACTGTGTCAGAAAATACGACTAAATATGAATAAATGTTTTATTCCCTCTGGGGTCTGTAGATTTATGATGTCACCCTATCTTGGATATGTGGGAGGTGCGATTAGCTAATGTTTTACCCTGATCACAACATGGAGCAGTGTTTGTATTTATCTCATTTACAATGTATGGAAGACACTGATGATGTTGAGAGATCAGGTTTATCGTTGTGAAGAGTTCTATAACAACATCAGTAATCATGTCTCCATGTCTGGGTTCATGTGATCATTCAAAGATATATGAAAGACTTGGTGTTATTTAATTCTGGTCCGGCACAATCCACAATTATTAATTTCTCCTCTATTTTTATTAATTTTCAATTCAATTATTAATAAATTTAAAGAGATGCCATCCATACATCACAACCAAATCCGAGTCTCCCACTGGTCAAAGTTAAAATAATTTACCTTTCAACGTGCGTTCAGTGGCTCAGCGTTTTGCACGTAGAGCATAAAAACGGTTGTAGAAACTGCGTAATCCCGTGTGAACAAAAAGGTTAAAATGTGGAAGCCCAAAACAGGCGTTTGCATAGACTTTTTATTCAAAGTGGTCATTGCCGAGGTCGGTGTGACCGTAGCTTTACAACAAACCCAGAATTGTATTCATTTATGCATATGATTTATAGCAGCAGTTACTGAAATCTTCAGGGTAAATAGAGGAAACTGTTTTTATTCCTGAAAACCAAAATACTGACTTAGAAGAGGAATTTTATTTCACAAACAGGCCTTACTTACTGCAGCAGGAATACAGAAAAAAAGAAAATACATTATGCAAGACAAACAACCTGTTGAAAAAGACATGGTTTGAAACGGATGAGCAAACCCATTGATCTTTGTCCAGATCACTTTGACCTGGCTTTATTCCCCAAAGGAACATCATAGATAGCAAAAAAAACAGAACAAACAGTTGATGTTCTTCCTGGATACTGAGTGCTGTTTCGTACTCCAGGGACAGAGTTGAGAGCAGTCTTTGAAAAAGAAGGTATGTTTTTTTGTCTTTCTCCTATGCATTTTATAATATTCCTTCCAATGTCAGTATAGAACTTTGAGAGAGAGACATATTGATCCTCACAGCACAATGTACCTCAATCTTCAGGTGTTATTCATTGAAGGTTGTTTGCGTGTTATTGTTCCTCTCTAAAGCCTTATTCTCTGCCCTTTATTTCTTGCACCTTCGTCCCCCCGGGGGTCTGGATTTCCTCTCAGCAGTATGGCGTGGCGTATGCGCCATCGCTCCAGGACAATCTGCCTGTCCCTGGTCTTCATCACCATTTTCCTCCACCTTCTGCTGGCATTTGTCTCGCTTTCCATTCCCCGCCTGCCTTGCGACTCCCCACTGCCACCTGGAACGCGTGCCTTCAGAGACTTGGCACGCTTCAACCACACCTCGGAAAGTATCAACAGTCTCGCAGAGCCTCCACCTGGAGTCCTAGAAGGTGATGCCAGAGGTCACAGGGAAACAGTCGTTGACAAAGAACTGCCAGCGAGAGGAGGTACGACTGTGGGCATGCGGCGACATGGTGCCAACCAAACTGAACGTCTGGAGTCTGACTTGTTGAAGCTGAAGGCGCTGTTTGACCATCCACTTTACAACATGCCTAAGCCTTCCATCCCTGAGGATGACTGGCTGCTGAAAGTGAAACCAAAGGGCAAGCAAAGTGAGAGGAGCTCCCTGATGTGGTCAGTGTGGCACACAGTTAATAGGCTTAAACTATCCGAGTGTTTGTGTGTTTAAACCTCTGATCATGCAGAAACTGCCCAACAACCAAAACCAAAGTAAACTGAATGACGATTATGGTTATGGATCAAATTAATGCACAAGGAGTCGAAGTCTAAGCAAACAAAACCTCTATACATTTCAATAGAGTTACTTGATTTTATGTTATTCTAAAATCCAACCAGTGTTAACCCTTTAACACCTGAGGTATCGCCGGTGACGCTTAAACACAAAATCTTAACACGATAATTAACACGTTAACATGATAATTCTAGTGGATTCGGAAGGAAATAAGCGTCGTGTTAACAATTAAGAAATCAAAAATCAAAGACCATAAAGACTGGAGCTCCGCTGTTAAAAGGTTAAAATATCTTTTTGAGAATTAATTTAAAAAAAAAGTAAAGGCTGCAGCTGAATGATGCTAACTTGAAAAAAACATCAAGTTGAGCATCAGGGTGTGCTTGATTAAGATGTGACCTTCAATTAAACGGGGAGAGTTTTTTTTTTTTTAAAGAGAATTTGAAACAAAAAATACAGACTAGCAAGTTGACAACTGGCCACATGGTGGTTGTAGGTTCAGGGGTTCATTGGTTAAAGAGTCTCTGGTGTGTGTGTGTGGCAGCAATCGTATGCCCTGTTACAGACTGGCGATTTGTCCAGGATCTGCCTTCACTCAACAGTGGTCGAGACAGGTTCTGACAACTCCGTTACCCCAAAGAAGATACAACAGGCTAAGAAAATGAATGGATGAATGCTGATGGCATGAAGACCATCTCCAAGCAGGTCATGTTCCCGTGACCACAGTCGCACTGATAAACCTGAAAGTTTCAGGTCTACATGACATTAAACAATCTTTTTGAGTGAAGCTGAAAGAGGAGGATTCATGACATTTTTTTAAAAAAAGAAGGAAAAATGCGGATAGTATGAAGGATAATCAATGTGGCCAGAACAAACCACCAAATAAATTAAGGAAAAACTCAAAGGTCAGAGTAAATCAGCATCAGATCGCATTACCCATCACTGTTTAAGCCAAAGTGGAGATCACAGGAATCCTCAAGAGAGGAAATTACTTTGTCACATTCTATATGGACGAGTAACAAATATTCTGGAAGAATTTTATCTGGAGTTTTATGGCAGCTTTATGTTTGCAGACACAATAATGAAGCGCTGGTCCAATGTGAAACATGGGCTATGTCTGAATTCCCAACCTAATCCCTAACAACAAAAAAACTTTATAGTGCAGGACTATCTAGTACCCTGAATTCTAAAAGTGATTTGGACACCACGTTCACTACTTTTGTTCTTTTTAAACGCTAAATATGACGACACGGATTTCGTGAAGTGAAAATCAAATCACTACAAACATTTTACAACATCTATTTATGGCTTGATTCATGATGAACGCAATGATGGTTTATTTAAAAATTACATTTAAACACATTTGTAAATTTAAAACGCAATGCATTATGGTCTATGTTCTCTCATGTAGCAAGCATCAATGCACACTGGTTGTTCGCAAAGACTTCTGTGAAATTTCTAGGGCACTCCTATTTGGAATTGTATATTTGGACAGCAGTTCAAAATGGTGAATGCACAATATTGTGCACTATGTAGTGAGTAGTAAAGGAGTTTGGACATATGGAGTCAGCTTGGTTGTAGTCAGGGGCTGTTCTGCTGAATATGGGCAGAAGTCTTTAATCTGTGCAAATTACAGACATTTTTCAGACTCTTAACAAATTCTGTAGCCAAATGTACCCTGTGGCACATTTGAGTGTACTACAAGTATACTCAGTATTTAAGTGTACTACAATATACTCAGTCTATACTAAGAGTGAGGCGGTAAACTTAAAGTTTACTTTGTATATACTGTTTAAAAAGTGTGAACTTAAAATGTTCCAATTTACTCTGAAGAAGTATTCAGTTAGTATACTTCCTACAATACATGTACATGGTCTGTAGTATACTTGCTGTAGTTTAACTCAAATATACTAAATTAAATAAACTCATCAAACAAATCATGAAAATCTTTCTTTATATAAAAAAAACTTTGATTTGATTTGAGTCTATCAGAATAAAGACCAAGAACAGAGAACAATTTATATATATATATATAAAATTAAAGTATGTGAGTTTCTATGAGCCCTGATCCTGATGAACATATAAAAACAAAACTGAAACAAGCTTGCAATTAAAAGAATCCCCAATAACACGAGAAAACCTAAACCTGCTCACAAAAAAATTCCTGCTGAGAGAAACAGAAGTTACATTGACAGTCACAGAAATGATTTAATTGCTGTGAATGCCTCAGCCGTTTTTTCAAAAAAATCGAATTAAACTAATAAAAATCCAGTTAATGGGGCCATGACATCTGTTCAAGCCAGTTTAATTTATTTTTTAAATTATTTTAATAAGCAACAATTAAAAAAAAAAACAGTTTTTTTTAAAGGATAGCTATAACGTTTATTTACCACTATTAAAACATTAAATCAGTTGAGATTTATGTGAATTTTATTTTACTGTCAATTTTTTTTATAGTTTTGAGTTATTTCAGTGACTATTGTGGTATTTTTTTCATTAAATGTTGTCCTTGTGAACACCTATCAGTTTTAGGATTTTTTTAATGGAATTCATTTTGCTTCATGAAATGACAAAAATGAGCCAAACAGGATTTTTCCTGAAACATGCAGCAAATAAAAAAAAATAAAAAAAATCTGAAACCAGCAAAGTGACTGTCAATCAATTTTACTTTTCTCGTATTTTTTATTTTTTTTTTATTTCTATGCCTCATTTTACAGACAACATACATGCATCTTTTGATTATAGATTTAAAATGAACATTAAGTGGTTGTTTCTGTCAAGACCTTGTGGGCAACAGTTTTAAGACTAACCCCTAAATCCAACACTTAAATAAAGAATTTATAGAATGTATGAATGGGGAACTTCTAATAATTTACTCTCAAACTTTTCTTTCTTTTAAGCATAACAGAGAGGACGTTTTTAATTATATGTGGCTGAATATGCTTGAAATCTTTTTTTTTCCATATATTTTCTTTGAGTAACTTGAATTTTGTTCTTCACACTTTTATTTTTAAGCTGTAAGGGCTTCCTATCTGCTTTCAGGGTGAGCGCCAGCCAAGGAGGATATGATGACGTTCAGTGGAACAGCAGCAGTGAGAGCCACCCTCCATGGCTGCGCTTCCATCTGGGCATCACCCGCTGGGAGCTTTACCCCCACCTCGACCCCAACATGGAGCTTTTGACCCAGCAGATCGCCACGCAACGAATCGTCAGTGCAGGTGTGATATTTTCAGTTGGAGATCTAAGCATATGCTTAAGAATTTTGATTTACTATCATTGAGAATCAATATAACTGTAGTTTGTGTCACTGTGATTTTTAAAAAATGACAAAGATTACAATTCTGTGCCCGTTTTAAAGATCTATGAGCTGCAGGGAGTCCACCCTAAGTTATAAGAGAAGGTGTGTTGTGTTGTGCAACACCTGAGACGAAGGGCTGGACTTTTTAACTGCAGATCACTTTGAAGTTTTCTTGAAACCAGAGTCTGTGAAGCTTTGAAACACCCAGGAGATTCAGCCTTAGGTGGTGGCAGCGAATGGACGGGAATACATTTACGAGTGTCCACATGACAGTCCTCTCTGTGCGGATGTTTGAACTGCCTGGGCGCTTCCATGACCAAGTCCTTGGTTTGAACAGTTTTATTCTCTTTGTAATATATTGCTTTTAAACATCCAACCCAATCATCTGTTGTAAAAGTGTTCCCAGTGGTCTTTTAATTATGATTGTCCCGTTTTTAGGGAAAATCAAAAATTCAGTGTCATTTTCTAGGACAGTTTCTACAGCACAGCTGTAGATCTTTAGAAACTCAATTCTGAGTTGTGGGTGGGACCGTTGGTGCAGAGTAAGCCCGCCCCCATTTCCCATCATCCGTCTGTTTACACTCTCTCCCGCTAGCTTACAGCCCTTCATAACCTCAACTTTACATTAGTGGTGCCACTAAAATGGTGAGCAATATCGGAGCTGTAAATTTTTTAGCCGGATGTCAACTTAGACAAAAAAAATGAAGGGGTGGAGGGAGCTTGTGGTTTACCAAGTATATGTTCTGTTTAGCAAATATTATCTTTTTCAAACAGATTTTTTTTGTCAGCTCCAGATTCACAACAATTTTAAGTTTAGTTTTCTAATGTGTCCTCCATAGACAGAAAAATGATACAAGAACATTTTGAAACCATCAGGCTGGGTCTTTAAATGTAACTTCATCACCTAAAATTTTCTTTTTGTGGAATTCTGTGCATAATCAGGAAAGACTTTTATTGTATCAGATTAATTTAATTAATAATGAATGAGTGGAGGAATACAGTATGTGCTTATTCTGCTAAAAAAGAAAGCTTTTGTGACACTTTCACATTAGTTATGCTGTTTTAAGAATGTGATAACCTCAAGAAGCAGCTATAGCCTCAAATTTTGGGGCAAAAATACAACAAAGGATAGCATCGCTAAATAAATGTCAAAGGTTCAGATACACACAGATGCTTGAAGATGCGCTTTTGTTTGACGATGATGAGACATACTTTACCTGCCACTTTGTACGTGTTGATGAGCGAGCGCCTTTGTACTCCTCTAATGGGCAACGTGTTCAGTCACAGCGGGGTGTTTGTGATGGAAAGATTGCACAGCCATGGTTTCCATGGTAACGCTCCCCATACTGTTCCTTCAGTGCAGAAGTCTGGAGGGACGCAACTGAAGCTGGTGATGTCATTTCCAAACTACGGACAAGCCCTGTTTAAACCTATGAAGTAAGGTGAAAGTAGACTAACCCACTGAGAGTTTTACTGACCAAATATGTCAAAAGAACCACTTATCTTATCTTTTGACTCTTGTATTTCTTGATGAAGTTCCATTTTCCTGTTTTCTGCTGCAGCTAATGATGATGCACTGATGATTATAATTGAATACATTCTTTGGCAGACAGGAGAGAGATGAGGAGACCAACTACAACCTTTACTACTTCTCTGACTTTGAAAGACACAATGCAGAAATTGCAGCTTTCCACTTGGACAGGTAGATTCTGTGAGAAATACTGCTTCTTCTTCTTCTTCTTATCCATGTCCTCACATCACGACTTTTGCAATTCCCTCTGAAGAATTTTAGGTTACAGGAGAGTCCCCCCTGCAGTTGGAAGGTTAGTGGATGTGGTCAAGGAGATCAAAGACATCACCACGGATCGTAAATTGGCCAAAACATTCTTCTCGTCCCCTGGTATACACCTCTCAATTATTCATGAATCATGCATAAAATTCCTTTGAAACATTCCATAATAAATCTATATATAGTCCTGCTCTGTTTAATCACCCTAAACCTCTGTAAAACATTTTTTTTTTACATTCAACTCACATAAAGCTCTTGCTCCCCCTAGTGGGCAATGTGTGCTTCTATGGCCTGTGTTCCTACTACTGCTCCACTGAGCATGCAGTGTGTGGAAGACCTCTGAACCTGGAGGCCTCCTTGGCTGTCATGCTACCAGATCTGTCCCTGGCACCTCGGAGAAGCTGGAGGTCTCCATGGAGACGCTCGTACAGCCGCAGCAAGCTGGCAAAGTTTGTATATTTGTACAAATCTTTACATTATTTTTGTATCAATGCCTTGAATATGAGAAATCTTAATGATGAATGTGAAAGTAAACTGCATTTTGTGAACATGAAATGAATATTTCTCTTGCAGATGGGAGACCGAACCTGATTACTGTTCTACTATAAAAAAGACTGCACCTTACAACAAAGGCACACGGCTGGTGGACTTCATAGATTTGGTCATATTGGACTTTCTAATGAGTAAGTATTTTCTGTGGTTGTTGCAGGGGTATGCAACCTTTAATTCAGAAAGATCCACTTTCTTAATGATCAAAACCCAGCGAGAAACGCAAAATTCCACCCTAGAAAAACACATTTTATTTATGTTTTTGTGGCCATGAAGTCATTCATTTATAAAATGTACCTTTTTAAGATCCTTTTGCTGCAGCAGATTTCGTTTAAATTAAACAATGCAAAAGATCACTATGACTTTTGTGCACCATCGTGTTTTTAGTCCTTTTACTATCAAATATAAACATGTCATATTTAATGTAGAACCCATTTTTTAAATGCAACTATAACTATTGCATCGGAATAGTAACTGCACACTGTTGTGCAACAGATGATAAGAATATGTGCTTATTTTAATAGTAAAGCACCACTAAACGTAATAAACTAAGACAAATTAACCACAACTACATACCCTTTGTTAATTTAAAGTGTTTGCATTTTATAATCAATTTAGTTCGCGTGTTTTTAAATAACGTTAATTAACTATTATGCTAAAACAATGGTTGGGCAAATGTTCAAGTCGTAAACATTTGATATTGTTGAATCTTTTCTGACACTTAAATGATTAAAAAACACATTAAAAACACACAGTTTGACAGAAAATGTTTTTTTATTGATTAATTGATTGATTAATTTGGTTTATTTCAAGCACAGATTGTGAAAAATACAGAACAAAACACACATTTTTCAAACTATAGAAATAAAAAATGCGTTGATTAGAAAATGGAAAACAAACAAACAAAAACACAGTTGTGTCACATTTGATTAATTAGATGTAGTAATTTTTAACTAAAGTTAGTAGAGTTTGATTGATTGCTTGGGAAGAAGTGAATTTACTACTTAGTTACCTCATTTTACAGTTTTCCGTAGTTATGATCAGATCAAATGCAATATTTTTTTAATTTTTTTTTTCAAGTAGCAAAAGTGAAGTCCTTATTGATTAATCTCATAAAACATTATGTTATGATTTCAGTAAACAGTAACATCAGTCATACATCATGTAACATATTTGTAAAACTCACTGATTATCATCAGAGAACAATTTCATAATAATCCAGAAATCATCCCTACATACTGAAAATCACGTTTTCAAGTAATAAAAAGTGCTTATTGATTATCCTCTGAAAGAATTCTCACATATTTTCAGTAAACATTAATAATACACTCAATATCTAATATTGATTATTTGGTGAACCCATAATGATTGCAAATAATATGAATGCATAATTGATTGTAATCAAAACATTTCAGTAATTATTACTGCCTGTTACACAGTGTAAAACCCATTGGTTGCAAATAAAAAAGCTTTGATTGTTTCACCACATTCAAGTTAACACGTTCAAACATTTGGAATTATTCAAACACCAGTTGATCTTTAACTCATCTTTTTTATATTGTGAAATTAGAGTTTCTTTATACATTTTCTTGAATATATGGATGTTTAAAAATTGTTTGAGCGTATTACTTAACCTGTTCCAAAGTTTAGTGCTGCACTCAGAAACGTTTCTTTGTGGTTTTATCAGTCTGACCTTGAAGTTCCTACATCCCTTCAGTTTTTATCCTCCTTCATTTTCTAAGAGCTTTTTTGTAATGTAATGCTGCATAGATCCACCATTTAGAATATGTTTTAACCCCTTTTTTTGGTGATGATAGATCTTATGTAGGCTGTCTCAACAAGATGTCAGAAGACACTGCAGTTTAGGTAAATAAATGCAGCCAAGGCTTCAAATGTGTGGGCACATAAAAATGCAATGTGTGTAGGCAGTTTGCAGAGTGCCTTGGCCAGTGAACTCTTGAAAAAATATATTCAAAAGAAAATCGAAATGCATTTAAATGTTGAGAAAATAACACTGGACTATGAATTATTTGGGAACTTTTTTTGTTTTCTGTAACACAAAACATGAATTGTTTAAAGTAGTAGCTATTCACCTTTTTTAGCGATAACAATTGGTGTGTGCCACTTTAAAACAAGTAAATTCACAATTCCGCAAACATAACGAGTCAGGGCGAAAATCGACTTTTACGACTTCTCTAATCGGCACCGCGCGCCAGTCAGTGTCGTTCATCACCATGGTAACGAGCTGTCGCAGTGGTTGCTGACAACTTTTTTTTGGTTGTCACCGACAAGGTAAGTAAATAAGGTTTGTTTTCGTTAAAAATGACTTTTAGTAGCTTTTGTTTCAGATGTGATCATTTCTTTGGCTTTAGAACGACAATGTTATGACCGTTGTCTAAACGCATTGATTTACGTGAAAAAAGAAGAAGAAAAAAGTCTCTGCTAGCTTGTGTTGTCTTGGCAGGTTAGCATAGAAGCTAACAAAAGATACATTGTAGAACTTCTAAGTTACAGTATAATTTATGTTTTAAAGTTCGGTGACGTCATATGGAAGGCTTAAACTCTAAAATGTATTTAGAAAGGTTGTTCATAAATCAACTAAATCAAGAGCTTAGCTAAAGTTTATTTATATTTAATTGATTAAAAAAAATACATTTTTAAAATATTAATGTGCAGTTTTCATTTTAAAGTTGGCAAAATAACTCACTCCTCCTCATACTTTGAAATAAATATAGTTTATTTTTCTTGCTTTTTTTAATTGAGAATGAACTGGACTATAGCCTGATGCAAGATAAAACAGATTTTCTCTTAAAATGCTCACTATTTGCAATACCCTTTTTTCTTTCAGGTTTTCCAGAGTGAGATTTCCTGAAAACTTGGAGGCTATTCTACATTACTCTCAAACTTGCTGATGGTATTTACTGAAAGACCAGCAGCATGTCTGCTGCCCATTCGACAGAAAAACCCCAGAAGGGATCTTCTGCTCTTGCGAGGGCTGCATCTGTGTCTACAGAGCAGGAACACGCTCCTAAAGTGACTTTACCACCTTTACGCACAAACCCATCTTGTTTCCCACCAGGCTCTGGGCAGACACACCTGTTCTGTTGTGGGTCTGGCTTCAGAAATGATTCCTTGGACAAATCTACATCTGCACTGGAACTCCCTCAGCTGGTTTCCCGAGTAGATGGAAAGAAAACCATCGCTGAGACCAAACGGGCTGCAGGACCTCGACGACTGGCCAAAGCATTAAAGGCTTCA
Organism: Oryzias melastigma; assembly: GCF_002922805.2. Classification (NCBI taxonomy): domain Eukaryota; kingdom Metazoa; phylum Chordata; class Actinopteri; order Beloniformes; family Adrianichthyidae; genus Oryzias; species Oryzias melastigma. Next base: position 9,959,191 of record NC_050512.1, on the reverse strand, counting down.
ATAATGAGGTGAAAAATGACATATTTAAGAAAGATTTGAAAATGGATTACAGGCACAATGTTTGTTAAAGACCCACTCGATGAAAATATGTTTTTTTAATATGTTCTTTTAACATGTTTTTCATAATTTTTCATGACAGTCAAGAGCAGATGAAAAATCGCAGTTGGAAAAGGCTTGTAGGTGTAATATACAATGGCAAGCCACGAGCTCCCTGCTCTGCTCCATTCTGATGCGTCCGCTTGCAGACGAATAGATCCGTGTATGTCTTTGTTTTCCCCGTCCAAATTGGCATCTGACTTAAAACTGTATGGCTGGATAGCTCCAATATTGCTCGCCATTTTTGTTTTATTGGTAATGTTAGGTTGGGGTTGTGAGGGGATGTAAGCTACCAGGAGAGTGTAAAGACAGAGATTTTGGGAAATAGGGGCAGGCTTACTCTATGCTAACAGTTCTGCCCTCAACTCAGAGGTGAATTTCTAATGAACAACTGCCTCTTTACAGAAACTGTTTTAAGAAAGCGATAATTTTTTAAACAAAATTTTGAACAAAAAGTGAATACTTATAGTTAAAAGATCACTGGGAACACTTTAAATAGATAAAAGATGATTGGAGTGGGTCTTTAGTTATTACTCCCAGAACATTTTACTTTATATTCATGCTCTAATGTTTGTCATGAAAAGCCTCCTTATGCTTCACACATGAAGGAAACTGTGATTCATCATGTCCTTGACACCGTGCCAGCAGAATTTTCTTCCTTTTTATTTCTTTAGGTGGATAAAAAAATCCTTCACATTTTAACTTTCAAATCTTAAGCTTTTTAATTGGAAATTAATTTTTCTTTTTTTTTTTCTTCTTTTTTAATTTCTGTTTTATCGTTTCAGTTATGAAGATAAGACGAATTTAACTGTGTTGCCAACACATAAGGAAGCAAGGTTAATGAAAGACCTACGAGAGACCAGAGATGAATTCCCAATCACTGGCACGGACATCATTCACATGTTTGCCCAGAAGAGAGATCAAGGAGAAGACTTGGAGATTTACTACCTGAAAGAAGCAGATGGAGATCAGTTCAGGTAGGACATGGAAACTGAGGACACAAAGTAAGGAAAGCTAGGTTGGCTTGTAATAATTTTAATTTATTTTTTGAAAACTTGTTTCCCTTTTAAATTGTGTTGTATTTGTAAGGAAACATGCATTTGTAGAATTAAGAGTAGAGCTGAATATAAATTGCACCTGTAATCATCCCTTCTCTGAAAGTCCCCTTCTGATCTTTTGATCTATTTTTAAATTGTTCATAGTGGTCTTTTTCTTATGATGAGGCAATTTTTAGCCCCCCAAAATAAGTCATTTTCTTTTTTTTTTAAATGAAGCTTCAGTAGTTTATAGTGCAGACTCTCTCGCTAGCCTACAGCCCCTCACAATTCCAACCTAACATTACCGATGCAACAGACATGGCGAGCAATACTGGAGCTATCCAGCCGTATAGTTTTGAGCCAGATTTCAACTCAGATCTGGAAAACAAAGACGTACAGTACATGGATCTAGTGGATGCATCAGAATGGAGCAGAGCAGGAAGCCTGCCCATTGTATTTTCTAAATCACAAACAAGCTGTTTTAAAAATAAAATTGTTTTGTCTGCTCCTGATTCACAACCATCTAAATAAATAAATATTAAGAAATGCAACTTTAAGGGAAATTTTCTTAACATATATTCTCCATCATGAGAAAATGCCACAAGAACATTTTAAAAACAGCAAAAGACTGATTTTCATCAGAGTGGTCTTTATTTATAATTTGCTAGAACATCAGTTATCAATTGTGAGGAGTTTTGTTTGTTTTCTAGACCCTATGACCTACAAGTGGTCGAACCCGAGGATGCTGGTTCCGAGCACTACATCTTCTCACCTGAAACCGTGCTCCATGTGACAAAGACGGGTTTTGGTGGACTCGTCAGCCATGCAGATTGGTACAGGGAGCATCAGTTGTGGACAGCTTTGCAGAACATCGCGTTTTTCAGGAACTTCCGACTATACAAATGCTTTTACCGGTAATGCCAAAAGCACTTTGAGCTTGCCAACAATCCGTAAGAGTGCAGTTTACGTCCTGCTTTTTATGCCTCAACAATCTACATATTTATTTTTTCACAGCTGGCATAAGAACATCTGCCAAAATAATTTTAAACGCAGATGCAAGAACCTGCAGGAAAAGCTTCTTGTGGATGTTGCTCTGTTTAGAAATACTCTTCATCTTTTCACCAGGTAAGTCAAAAGCAACTCTTTAGCATTCAGGTTGAATCCAATTCCATGGAAATTTCCAAGAAGTCTCTATGAAAAATTAGTGTGCATCGATGCTCACTGTATTGTCCAATATGGGTCACAATTAAGAGTGTCTATTGGCAAGAGTCTGGCGATACAATATACATATCTTGACACGTGTTTCACAATATGCTACATATCAGGATATATCCAGAGACTGTACCAGAACAATTTTTCACTTCTTGGTACCTATCCCAAGGAAACACTAAGTAGTACATGTCTCATAACAGTAAAAACCGCGAGGCTGACTGAACATTTATTTAACACAAGCTGGTTCTGGCGAGATCTTGTTGTTTTGGTCGCAGTGTAGATCTCCTCAAAGAGACTCACTCTGCTGTGATGCCAACTAGCGGTCGGGGGTTTAGGTGGAAAACTAAAAAATAAAACACTGAAAGATGCTTATAAATAATTATTTAAATATTGTCTTGTCAGCATTTTAAAGTATTGCCAAACAAAATACTGTCAAATCGATTTCCCTCTGCGATACCTTACCACAATACATTGCATATGAATTAATTTTCTTAAAAAAAAAAATGTATTTAAATGTTTTGGGTGAAATTTCCAAGATCTCATCACTAGAATACAGAGGAATTCAAAAATAGTCTTTGTAAAATGGTCATATTTATAAGGTTTTTAACCCAAGGAAATCGGTGATGTCATATTTGGCGTTTGGAGAAAAAAAGTGAGTATCCAAATTGCTTTTAAAATCCAGAGTTACAGATAGTTACACATTTTATCGTTTTTTAAGAACTTATGGAGTAGGAAAGGAATTTGGACATTTTACCCAAATTGTTGCAAACTTCCAGACTTGACAGTGATTCTTTGTTGGATTTTAATCTTTAGTTTTGAAATAGATTGATAGACATTGTTCATCTTAAGAGTATTACGTCCAAGATCTTCATCTTTCTACAGAGTAATTGAGGAGCTGAAAGGAAAATGCAGAATTCCTCTGGAGGAATCTAAGACCTACACATTGCTCGACTTGAAAGATCTCCTAAAAAACAAGAATGAAGAGTTTTTTATGACTTTGAAGAAGTTATCCCAGTATCACGCGGTCCTTCTGAATATGGTACGTGTTGATCTCCTGTTGGAAATTCCAGAATTGGAGCCATTTGTGTAAATCCCTTTAAAGCTGGACCTCTTGATCTCAGGTGACAGAGGACATCTGCAGAACCCACCAGGAGATCCAGATGCAGCTAGCACAAAAGTCAAGCAAAAGCTACAGATCCGTTCACGTGCTTTTTGCCCGGCAGAAGGAGCTGAAGAGGGAACTGGCCACAGCTGAAAGAAACCAAACAAAATTGGGAAATTTTGCAACACTTATCCATCACATGATTGTGCAGAGTCTTGTTACAGTCGTTCAAGATGAAACCAGGTCTTTTTTAGACCTTCTGAAGGTATGAAAATAATCACTTGCTTCACTAATAATGATTTCACATTATTATAGTTATTAGCTCAAAGTTATTTTTAAAGACCCACTCTGATAGAAATCATGTTTTTGGTATTTTTCACATGTTGTTGCGTTTTCCTGACAATGGAAGACAATTATAAAAAAAAATATAAGCTTAAAACTGCATTTCTGAGCATTTCTTTAGAAATAAGAAGGAACAGATGAAAAAAAATTGTTTAAAAAAGATAGTATTTGTGATGTAGAAAATATGACAGGTGGTAAACGAGCCCCCTATTCCTCTCCATTTTCATGCACTCACTTACAGACGACTAGAGCCGTGTATATGTTTTCATCGTCTAACCCCAAAATAAAATTGCTCGCCATTTTTGTTTCACCAATAATGTTAGGTTGGGGGTTTAAGGGGCCGTAGGCTAGTGGGAGGGGGTGTAAATAGAGAGCTCTCAGCAGTGGGTATAAAGACAGGGTTGCCCCACAACACAAGTTTTTTGATTTTGGCTAAAAACTGCATAATCATAATTAAAAGACCACTGGGAGCGCTTTTAAAATAGATCAAACGATGATCGGAGTTGGTTTTTAAAATAATCTTGTATATTATTCCACACGCCTTGTTCTTCAACAATCACCAAAACTTTAGAACTTGAAGTTAATATTAATAAAAGGCTTTCTAAGTTAATGAAGTAAAAGTTTGAATTTCACTTTCAGGTCACGGCGTCTCGACAGAGCTCTCTCTTCCTCACAGAGCTCTCCTTCAGTGCAAGCGATCAGCTGATCTCTGATCCACCAATCCATGCCTTTCAAGAAACACTCAGTGAATTCCTCACAACTGCTGACAAAACAATTATTCAGGCAAATGTTTGGCGTCACCGCAGAGACACACCGTGTCATGTTGAATACTTTTAGTCCCTCTCATAATGATGGCTGTTATTTTGAGCTGCGATTATACTTTAATGACCATTAGTGTCTCTTCTTCCTGACAGATGTGTGAAAGTTGTGGCTTTTTCACGGAGATAAGCCACAGTGAATGCAGCTCTGATCACAGTTTAGGCTCAAGCTGTATGACCAATTCTGGGATTCCAGGTACAGAAGTAGAAGATGAGATCATATTGTTTTCCCTATACATCCCAGTCCATGTAGTTTAGTCTAGTCTATGCAGAACAGCAGATGAAAACAATGTCTCTTTAGCATTTCTTGTGTGTATTTGTTCTTTGAGGGTCAATGATCGGCTCATCTGTTGGAGACACTTTAACCTGTCAGCTGTTGCCGCCTGAAGAGATTCTTCTAATGGTGAAAAGCACAATGGTCAGTGGCTGCTACTATCCTCTCTCCAAAACACAGCTGGAGTGGCAATTCAGCATCAGTGACACTACAGCCCGAGCTGAGGCTCAGCAGAACGAGCTCATGCAGGCAAGAGTGTTAACCACACAGAAGCTGAAAGCAAAGTGTTTTGTTTTTCTGCTTACATTTATTCTTGTTGTCTGGACAGAATGCAGATTTAGAAATCCAGCAGGTGTGTGAGGGCTACGCGTGGTTGGAGGACATCAATATGTTCATTAAACAGTGGAGTCCATCCTCTCTGGAGTCCTTGAAGGGGCAGCCAGCTTCAGCGTATGAAGAGTACATGAACAAGCTGCAAAGCTGGGCCGACAGAGTCCAGGAAGGGAAGTCGTCCGTCTCCTCAACCAACAGACTGTTCGTCCTTGATTGCACCCGCACAAAGAAATCTCTAGGTTTGTGACAACCTTAAAATGTTAACGTTGTTTTTGTGCAAAGTTTTCTTGCAGAATTTTAATCAAGGCAGGATTTAATTATTTTTTAAAGAGAGAGAAAACAATAATTCGTAGGAAAGCATCTTTTCAGATTTCAACTTTGTGTACTTTTAACTGTAAAAAAAAAAAACTTTCAGGATCATAATTTGTATTTTCTTGCTTTAAAACATATTAAACAATGCATTTAACCATTTTTAATGACTATTTATCACAAGATGTTTTGTAAATTCTCTGAAGGATACACAACTTGCACTTTAAGTTTGAAAGAAATCATATGTTTTTTAAGTTTTAATGGATGATCAAATCTGTTTCTTTCTTTATGACCTTTGTGAGAATACTCTTTATCTCCTTGTCTTTGATTTTCAGGGCAGCAGCTGATATTCATGGAAGAGAGAGTTGTTGCACAGCTGACTGAGCAGATAAAGCTGCAGTCAGAAAGCCTCATGTCTGATTTGGAGAACATCACTGCTGAACTCAGGACAGAGCCACGAGGCATACAAGACTTCTCAAAATATGCTTTTAGGGTATTGAAACTCATTAAATATACATGGAAAAGAAAGAAAGTGTAAATTCAGGAAAGTTATTTCAACTGAAGTTTTAAAAACTTTAATTAAAAACACATCTTAGGCAGAAAAAATAATATTTTGAATTATTAACTTTTTGTTAAAATTTTGAAATTTTGCCTCTTCTTTATTTTTTTCAGGCCAGCCACTCAGTGAAATGTTATGGTCAAACAGTTCTAAGAAGCTGCTAAGAGTGTTTTTTGTTTGTTTCTTTTTTAAAATAAGGAAGTATGTTCAAGTTTTTGACAAAATAATCTTTTTTTTTATTGTTCTTTGTTTCAAACACAAAAATAAAATGAAAATAAAATAAGAATTTAAAATACAAGCATAAGAATTTAAAAGTACAAAAATACAAAATAAGCATAAGAATCTAAAAATACAAATATAAGAATTGAAAAATACAAATATACAAGTAAAGCAAACAATGTGCTTGAAAAGGTCACATATTTTTTCACATATTTAACACTGACTGTCTGGTGAGGAAATCCTTAAGCATGAAGTTGATTTAAACATCAGCGTCTTGACGTACATTGGTTTAAGAATATGTGTTTTTTCAAAATACCTAACCATATATTTGTTTTGGTTTTTTGGGGGTTTTTTGCAGGTGAGAGAAACTGTAAAAATGTTGTCTGACATGCAAAAACGTTTGGAGTATGTTCTCTCCCTGCATGGGACTGTCAGCATGATCAGCCAGAAGATGACTGAACAGGATCAGAGTTTTGAACGAAAGGTTTGCTGGCGTAGAAGTGACCATAAGACTTTAATACTTGTTTTTCACAGCAGTAATTGTATTTCTGTTCTCATAGATGCTGGACATGTGGGGTTCCTTAATGGCCTTACTAAAGCAGGCAGACAGCCACGTGTGCCGCCACCTTCCCTCAGTGGCTGATGCTCTGGATAAGATGTTTTCATGTTCTGTCTGTCACCTAAAAAATCTCATCTTTAAAGCGACATCTGGACCTTTCCTTGACTCGAGCCAGAATGCAATTGAGATGAGCTCCAAACTGAGCTACATATGTGCCCATGTGCAGACTCTCAGTGCAGAGCTGGAGGAACTGAACCGGACCAGCCAAAATCTACAAGGTGAGACAGAATTACAACATTTTCTAAGTTTCAATTTACAAAGAGGTTTTCTGAATCACCATACATGGCAGTTTACTATCTTTTGGCAATGTTAGTTGTTTGCAATGACAAGCTGAGTTTTTGACAATTTATTTATTATTTCTTAAAATATTTAAAATAAGTAAGAGTTTTCAAAAAGGTTCTTAAATGTATCATAGACCTTAATGATATAAAATAAAAGTACTTTTATTAAATTATATTTTACACTGCAAAGAAAATAAGTAAAAAATATTCTAAGATTGAACATTTTTCTTTAAATTACCAAAAAAAGAAGAAAAAAAAGCTGTCAATGGGTTGAAGAAAAATAGTCTTACCAAGAATTAAAAAAAAAAACTCATCTCTTAGACATGTTTTCTCAAATTAAGATTATTTTATTGTGGGAAAATGTTTTTGATAAGATTATTTGTCTTGCAAGACAGAAAAGTAGACCAATTTTGAAACACAGGTCTTTTTACTCACTTATGATCCAGTTTTTGCTGTGTAATTAATAATATGACACATTGAAAATGATTGACAAACATCTGTTTTTCATGTGGCTTCTCATTAGAACACACAATGGATTTGACCATTTTGACCACAGGCGTGCTGAAGGTCATAGCTCGGAAAGAGCTGTGGCAACTCAGAGCAGCGTATGTCAAATGGATGGAAGAGTGGAGGAAGATGCTGTTCAGTGAGGTAAAGAATGAAAAATACTTAACATTATAATGCTTGTGTATTTGTAGTAATGTAAAAACATCCTTACTATTTTTTTTTCCAAGGAATAAAAATAGAGTACAAGTTGTTACTTTTAAGTTTAAAAAAATAACTTTTTGAAGTAATTTTAGCCTAATGCCTTCTTGTACAGGTGTCACTCACCTTTACACTCTCATGTTGTACCATGTGACTATGTTGGTCTCTCCTGTCAGATTGTGGTTTCAGAAGCTAAAGAGAAAATGTCCAAGTGGATACAGCAAGTTAAATGTTTGACAAATATACCTGCCGATGATCCAGTAATGCTGGAGACTGTAGAAGTTCTGGAAAGTTTAAGGCTTCAGATTGAAGTCATAGTGAAGCTACACTCCACCAGGCTCAGGGAAAAACACTGGAAAGCAATTTTTCAAGGTCAGAGTTTTTTTTTTCCATCTGGTATCACATGCGTACTTTATTGACTAGATATTGATTTTGCTAAAATAAACTATAAATCGCAGGGATGGGCCTACAGTATGTCCTTGAGAAGAAGCTGACTGTGGCTGAAGTCATGTCTTATCAGCTCAAAACTCATCAGAAATTAATATATGATGTAAGTTAACAATATTGAAGAGTTTATAATATGGAATCTGTTATTTAGAAACATTGAAAATAGATCTATTTAAAAGTTTACTTGTGGCTCTGCTTAAAACGTACCAGATATGCAGAGATGCAGAGACAGAGTGGAACATGGAGCAAACCTTCCAAAAGCTATGCCTGGAATGGGAAGACAAACATTTTCAGGTGGAGGAGTATTTTCTCCCTGCTTGGAAGCATCCTGTGTCAGAGAATGGACTGACTGCCATCAAAGACTTGCGTGCAAATGATCATTCTGACAGTGACATCACCTCTAAAGGTGCTAGATTCATTATCGCAGGTAAGGAAACACTAATATTAAGTCTCTGACTCCACTGTTAGCAAAACTGTTGTAGCTTGCAGCACTACTTCCTAATGGCTGTAATACCTGTCTTTTGTCTCAGGTTTGGAAACGCTGTTGACTGAGATAAATAAGGATTTATCAACCATGTCAACCATGATGAAGTCTCGACATTGCGTTGAGTTCAGGCCACAATTGAAGGAATGGGTTTGGACCTTCCAAGAACTTGGTAACCTCAGATAAAATGTCAGTTTCTACCTCAAAATAACAATTGTTTTTATTTGTCTTTCTTTTCTTTGTATGTTTTCAGGGGAACTAATTGATTTATTTCAAAGACACCAGCAGTTGTGGGCCTTTCTGACCAAAGTTTTTGATGAAACGTCCATAAGTGATCAAAGGGTGTATTTGGTATGTCTCTTTTACAATCACGGTGCTAACACCTTTCAGTCTTAAAAGTCTATTAAAATCAGTGCACATTTCTTCTCATTTTTAGCTGAAGGATTTTCAACCAGTTGACAAGATGTATCAGGAAATAATCAACACAGTATCCACTGAACCTCTGATGGTGAACTATCTTTCCACTGAAACAAATGACAGCAAGATTCGTCAGAGTCTAATGGAAGGTTTGTCAACAATGGAAGCCATTTTTAGCCAAACTGCAGATATTCTTCCAGCCCTCTGGGACCGGTTTCCAAGACTGTGGATTTTGAGTGACAAGGAGGTTTTAGAGTTGCTCTCCTATCAACAGACGCTTTTTACGCTACAACCTTTTGTCTGCAAGTTATTCCAGGGGGTGTGCTGGCTTGCAATTGACTGTGAACTATCATCTGATACGAGTGATCGGAAGAGTAGTGCAACTTCATCTCAAGGCCAAAAAGAGATAAACGTTTCAGGAGTACTTGGTACCTTCCAGGAACATGTTGCATTTCAGCCTTCTTTGGAAGCAGATTCTGACACCTTGGGTTGGCTAGGTTCCTTCGAAAAACAGTTAAAGTTGACAATAAAAAGGCTCATGAAGAAATGTGCTGTTCAGATAAACCAAATTGAGGTATTTGTTCAAGATTCATCATGTGACAAAACAGAGACAGAAATCCATGTTCATCATGCTGACACCAAAGAAAACACACTACCTGTTTTGGGTCTGCTGTCTGAATACCCTCTTCAGTGTCTTCTGGTAGCTGAGGAGGCAAATTGGAGCAGGACTGTTCTTCAGGCTTTCCGGGAGGAGAGACTGGTTAGTTTGAGAAGATTAAAAGAACACAACCTTGCAAAACTGAAGAACCTTAATGAAACTATATGGAACACATTTATGGGATCTGAAAGTACACCCCTGGTTTCCAAACACTCAAAAATGTGTTTGCGTGCTTTGGTGCACCTCATGATGAATCAGGGACAGCAGCTCTCTCGACTCATGCAGGTACCACATGAACCAGAATTGTCTTTTGAGTGGATAAGCTCAATGAAGTACCATATCAACTCAGAGGACCAGAGTGCAATGGGCAGTGATGATCTCACATGTTATGTGGATGTTTTGAACCATCAGTTTCAGTATGGCTTTGAGTATTCTGGACCAGAAGACTGGATGCTGGTCCATACTCCAACAACAGACCAAGCAATACTGGGGATTGTCCTGGCTTTAAAAAGCTACAGATCTGGGTTTGTGATTAGTCCTTCAATGTCTGGACAAAAACACACCGTAGTCCAGTTGGGGAAAGCCCTGGGGCAACAGATAGTCATTAAACAGTGTTATCCCAGCACAACCCCTGGCTTCATTCAACAGATGCTGCTGGGTGCTCTTCATACAGGAGCATGGCTACTATTGGATTCTGTTGACTTATTACCAAAAGGTGTCATGTCTCTGCTGGGAAAGCTTCTAGCCGACATACACCAGTTCTTTTCCAGGTTGCAAAGAAACAGGAGACCAAGATCAAATGAGGAGCAAGAGTACAATGACATCGAATTGCACACTGTGCTTGCAGGAAAGTGCATCTCTCCTTGCCCGAGATACGGATGTGTTCTTATCTCATCAGAAGAACATGCTTCCACAATTTCAGAGAATCTGCTACGTTCTGTCAGACCCGTTGCTTTAAAACATCCAGATTTCAGGATTATTGCAGAAGTAATGTTGACTTCCATTGGTTTCCAAGACGCAATGTCATTAAGTCATCGTCTGGTGTCCCTGCTCCTATTGGCCAAAGATTCAGACTGTCTCCCTGAATATGGCCCTGTTGAAAGCAGCTGTTTTCTTGACATCTTGCAAAAAGTAGTTTCTGCTTCTGAAGTACAGTTACAGAATGGTATCAATCAACAGGGAACCTCAAATGAACCTCTTGGTATGACTGCTGAAAAGCCTGAATCTACATCTGCACAAAATTATCAGAGAGATGAAAAAGAAACTACAAAAACTACAAAGCTTCAAGATTGTCAGATGTTGATAAAACGGGCTTTGATGGAGGAGACAGCCATCATTAAAGCAATTCTTTGTATCTTGATACCAGAGAAGAAGAAGGCGTCACAGTTCTATACAATTTTCAAAGAAGCCTTTCCTATAGCACACCAGTTCCCACATTTTCAACAACACATAGATGAAGAAGAAAGAAATCAAATTCAAAATGCAATATTAGAAGAGCTGCAGCAACAACACCTTCATTGTGATGTCGAAACAATCAGCAATGCTCTCACGCTTTACCAGACCCTAAAGTTTTCAAAAGCTGTCATGCTTGTGGGGGCTTCTGGGAGTGGAAAGACAACCTGTTACAAAATTCTGTCCGGTGCATTACGCCAACTTCAAGAACCAGCGACAGATTTTGTTATTGCTGCTCCAAAATGGTCTTCTGTGGAGACGTTGCTTTTTTTCCCTAATACTATGTCCTATGAAGAGCTTTTTGGCTGCTTCTCTGAAACAAGGGGGTGGAAAGACGGAGTGTTTGCAAAGGTCCTCAGAGATTTGGAACATGATCCCACATATTCTGATGTTCACTTCAAGAAAAGTGATGGACCTTCAAAGGTGAGGTGGCTGGTAATGGATGGGGAGTCTGTTGGGCATCCTGGCTGGTTGGATTACATAACCAGCCTTTGCAGTTTCCAGGATCGATGTGTGTGTCTGCCATCAGGAGAAACTTTGCTGGCTCCTTCCAACCTCAATTTACTTATGGAGATGACTGACCTACAGGATGTGAGTCCTGCTGCAGTGACTCGCTGCAGCCTCATGTATTTCATGGGGACTGATGTCTGGAAGGCTGTGTGGAAAAGTGAGATGGAGGCCTTTGTTCTTGAACACCAACTGGATCAAAAATCCACAAAAATTTGGAATTGTCTTGCCAAAGATCTTTTCTCGAGGACTCTGGCTTTGTTGGAACAAAATAATTTGAAAGCGGTTAACTTTTCTGAAAGAGGATCTTCTAAAAGACATGGTCTCCAAGAAATCACCTCATTTTTTAGGATTCTGCAAGCCCTTCACAAAGAACTTATAAAGCAGTTACAAAATCCTAAAACAGGTCTAAATGCAGACAAAAAAGGTATGATAATCATTACTGACAAGCTTATAATGACATGCACTATATTGAAGTTTCTCTGTAATAAATTTGTAGGTTTTCTTTCATTTTAGATGGAATCACCACAGCAGACACTGATGGACTTAGTAAAAAAGAACTGCTCACTAGAAACATTTTCTTAGTGGCTTATATTTGGGGATTTGGTGGACATCTGCATCCAAGGTAAGAACATTTTTATAGAGAATATTTTTTTTTGTGCGAATGGTCAGATGTCACATATTTTTACTCCAACTCAACAGATGCTTTTTTTCTTTTCTTGTTTTTAGCCACTGGCCTCAATTTGACTTGTCAGTTCGTCAGCTCCTGTTTACTTCTAGGTATAAAATTGTTGTCCCTGATAAAATCAGCATATTCGATCACTTCTTTGATTTTGAATGTGAGATGTGCCAAAAGAAAACACAACTGACAACTTCCATCATTCCTAAGGTTTGTTTTGATCATTTTAGTTGTTGTTAGCTCTTTAAATATACCATATTTTTCCGGACTATAGGTCTCGCTGGAGTATAATTAGCATCAACGAACAAATATATATATATATATATTTTTTACATTAAAAAAAAGGTATTGTCTCTAATTAGAATCTGATCTTTAAAATCGTCTTTTTTTTTTTTTTTTTTACTCTTTCATTTTTTTTTAGTATATTTTTGATATAAACTTAAATGTTAAGTGGTCTGATTTCTTTCTTCCAGTATGGCAAATACAGACACCTTCTGAACCTCATGCTCAAGGCAAACCATCCTGTTCTGCTTGCTGGAGATCCTGGTTCTGGAAAATCCACTCTGTGCAAATCTGTGTTAGGTCTTAATAAGCCATATATTAGCGTACCAGGAAGTCCACTGTTGAGCTCCACAGACCTGCGGCTGATACTAAGCACTATCTGCGGCAGAAGACAATGTAAAGATGGACAGGAAAATGCTGCAAAGAAGCTCAGCCTGCTTCTTTTTGTGGATGATTTGCATGAGGCCCCTCGTGGTAAGAAAATGTAGCTAACTGGAATGCAGGAACATTTTATTTGAGTGTTTTAAGATCTTTATAATTACAGTCACTGTTTACAGATGTATGTGGGAAAATGTCAGCTGCTCTGGAGACCATGCGCCAAAGTCTTTCTAAGGGAGAGTTCCTGACTTCTGACACCTTCATTCAAAAATCACTGAGCCCTGGAACTGTCAACTATTTGGCGACCTGTTGTTTTTGCGCTCCGGCTGACCCCAGCAGCAGCGTGGTGTCCTCGCGGCTGTCCCGCCTCTTCTCTGTCTTCGTGCTGCCTAACCTATCTGTAGATGCAATCTTGTCGATGCATTCTCCGTGGCTGAAAGGGTGGCTCAAAGAAATGCCTCTAAAGTACAGTCCTGAGGACATGTCTCAGTGCATCATGATGGCCACCAAGCATCTGTTCGTTGTTTTGTGCGACCAGTTCCAGCCCACTGCACAGACGCCTCAGTTCATGTTTTCTCAAAGTGACCTTCAGAAGGTGTTCTCTGGGATGTGTTTGTGGAAGTGGAGCATGTCAAATTCCACCCCACAACAACATGTACTATCAGGCTGTCCTCCACCATCGATTCTTCACATAGTTCACCTCTGGATGCACGAGTGCATGCACACCTTTAGTGACAGGCTCTGCTCAGACTATGACAGAAACCTCTTTCTGTCACTTTTAGTTGGAACAGCAGCAACACATTACGGAAGTTTACTAGTTAATGATTACCAAACTGGTCAATCAGATAACTCACCTACCCTCGCATCAACTGTGGACCCATCACTCACCTGTCATTCAGTAGATCCTAATTTTGACACATTAAGCCCAGAGCTCAAACTAGTTGAGAGGTCAGACATTAGTCCTAACTTGACAGAATCTTCCACTCCATCTGAAAGCATTTCTCCAGATGATGCTGATATAAAGAGTCACCTTTCTTTAACTGAGATTATTCAGCATTTCAAAGTCACAGTGCCCAGGCTAATGTATTGCCCTCGGCCCTTTGAGGCAGTGAAATTTACAAACCAGCAGTGCAATTTTGAAGAGACATGTTCCTACGACGAACAAGACGTTAGTGATATTCTGGGGGAACTGCATATGCTCATGGACAGACGAGGTGACAATGTCGTCAATGTAACAGGCAGGTACATTGCTCACAGACGGGGAGTGAGTCAGCTGCTCCACATTCTGAGGGCTTTGCTCATACCTTGGGGTCACGGTGTGCTGATGAGCTCTGTCAGAGGAACGGGCCGTAAAACCACGGTGTATTTAGCGGCTTATCTTACTGGCTGCCAGCTGATGGAAGTGCATTCTGGGAATGAAAGAGAACTGCACGACATCCTAAAAGAAGCCAGGAATAAAGTAAGAATGGACATGGTGAAAGTCATTATACTAGTCCATGAGGAAGTCAGCTCAAGTGTTAGGGAAAAACTACTGATGGCGATGGCTCAGAGAACTTACCCAGCGGATCACACAGAGGATGAGCTGAGGGACCTTGTTTCCAGAGTGACACAGTCAAGAAGAGACTGCATGGACAGCTGGATCAGTGATAGGTCAGACTAATACCCTTAACCCAGTTTAGAATAATAATAATTTTTGTTTAACAAAATTGACAAATTTCAATGAGTTTGATGGAAGATTATCTGCATTACGTGAGGCTTTTATCATTATTCATTTGTGTTGTTGAAACATTGTAAACAAAAACTGCATCAGAACTATTTGAAGTGAGTGCACATATCCTCCTGACTACCAGAGTAAAACATTTTTTTGTCCCGTCAAAGTTTTTTAGTATACACTAAAACTAAAATTCCAAGAGCCCCACTCCTTTTTACATAAATTATCATTAAAAAGTCCCTAATGTCGATACCATGAAATGTTATTTCAGTAGGGGTTTGAAGATACTCAGGTTTAGAAATGTCCTCTACTGAGGACAAATTTATAAAGGAGGATATTAAAATAATTAACTTTCTTTACATTTCAATATATTTGAAGAGAACAAAGCCTGTTTAACACAAAGTAACAAACGGTTGTTTTTCTTCTTTCCAAAAGATGCATGGGTCAAATCTACAGCAATATTCACATCTTCCTGTTGATGCCGTTTGTCAAGTCAGACTGCAGTGAAAAACCTGCCAACAATGAAACACAAAGAGTGAGTATCCACTCTGATGAAAATAGTGTTTTTGGTGTTTTTGTTCTTCTGGCTTTTTTTTTTTTTTTTTTGGTGATGGAGGACATTTGTAAAGAAAATTAAGCTCAAAATTGTGTTTCTGAGTATTTCTTTATTAAAATCATTGTGAGAAAACAACACATTTTTTTATTTTGCCCAAAAAATGTATAATTATAATTAAAAGACCACTAGCAATGCTTTTACAATAGATCAAAAGATGATCGAAGTGGGACTTTAACTAGAACAAACAGCAGACTGTGTTGTGGATAATACCAGATGGTACATTACTTATGTCTGCCTCCTTCCTGCGCTGTCATTGTTGCTGTTACTAACAACCTCTTATTCAACAACAGATATCACAGTATTGTTATGATCCTCTGCTGCCTGTTCTCTCTCTGTAACAATGACTAACTTGTCTTTTCTGTTTTATATCTGATTATCCAAGGATTTTAGGTTTGTACATCTTCATTATGTTCTCTTTTGTTGCAGTTTCCAACATGTCTCTTTTTGATATTTTTGATAGCAGATGCTTGGAGGCTTCATACTCAACTGCCTTCTTGTCTCTAATGGCTGCAATAATTAATTCATTTCCTCTGTCCTTTAACAGATGTTGTGCTTTTTTTTGTTTATTCATCGTCCTCCTCTTCTCTCGTTGCTGCAGTGACAGCCTTACCTTCTTAGAAAACCTTGCTGGAGGTCTTTAGTTTCTCCCTCTCTACTGTTGCTTTTTAATTAGTGCAGGGATACACCAAAAAATCTGTCAAAGTAATTTGCTGGTCACTTATTTAGATCATTTGTGTTAGGGATGTAGAGAAAAATCAATGCTGTGATATATTGCGATATATTTTTTAACCAATACTTTTATTGATTTAAAATACTGACAAGACGATAATTATTTACGAGCATCCTTTAGCTTCTCACTTTTGTTTTCCACCTAAACCCCTGATTGCTAGTTGGCAACACAGCACACTGACCCTCTTTGAGCAGCTCTACACCGCGACCAAAACAGCAACAAGATCTCACGAGAACTAGCTTGTGTTGAATGTTCAGTCAACCTTGCGGTTTTTGTTGGTATGAGACATGTACTTCTTTGTTTTTACTTGGGGTGGATACTGAAGAGTGAAAAATTGTTCTTGTACAGTCTTTTGATATATCGTGATATGTATTTTATCATGAGATACATATCAAGATATGTATCATATTGCCAGATTCTCTTTCATATACATCCCTAATTTAGTTAACTTAGTTAACTTAGTTAAATTGATTGATTTGCTTAGGGTAAAACCATGGTTAGTTAACTCTTGTTAAATGTCCTGTTGTTTTTACTCTTCAGGCACAATTAACCAAGGCTCTAAAACTCAGCTGCTGTGTTGAGATGTTCCAAACAATGTCCTATCATTCCCTAGTAGAGATTGCCATTCAGTGGCTGAAATTGCATCCTAATGAAAGTGAGTCACCACATACTATTGGCAACACTTATACAAAATTGTGTGATTACAAAAGTTATTTTCTTTTTGATGTCTCTAAAGCTGCAGTAGGAGACTCTGTGGAGAGTTTGTCTTTGGCCATGGCTGGAATCCATCAGTCTGCGTGTCAGTATGCTTCTGTCCTTCTTGGAGTTCAGGCTTTCAGCCCTCGAACTTTTGTGGAATTTATTTCCCACTTTGACTGCCTTTACGACAAATTGCTAAAGCAATGGAGGAGCAAAAGTCACAGGTAAACGGCTCTCTTGCTTACTACAGATTGTAATTGTCCTGAAAAACTGGCATCAACTTGATGACCTGCAAGTTTGTTTTATTTTCTTTTTAATATGTTGTGCACAATTTAACATATTAACTCTTTTGTCTATTAAAGTGAAATGAGCATATATTTAATCATTTGTGTTTCTATTTTTCTTTTAAAAAAATCACGAAGGATCATTGTTGGTTGATGCTGATTTTAGGCAGAGCAAAATAAGAACTAAAAAAAATAAATTTATGATAATTTAATTTTCTTTAATGTTTTAAAATCCATGCAGAATGTGTTCTAAGACAGTCTACACCATGAACATCTGCCATCTGCTGCATTTACTGTTTACTGTTTAATCCATTTGCATTGAATTCCAAATGAAAGATTATGAAAGTTTCTTTTTTATGTTAAAAAAGGCAGATTTAAACAGTTTACATCTGGAAACCTATGAGTTTTGTTTTTCAGACTTTACAGCTCTGTGGTTCACCTGAATGCTCTGAACAACGTGACTGTGCAGGCCAAACAGAACGTGGTAAGACTGCAAGAGGAAGTGGCTACAAAACAGCAGGTATTTTAACGGAATAAATCCCTATCATCATCAATATTCTCATCGATAATGTTCTGAGCAATGTTTGAACTATTTTAAGTTTTATAAAAAAACTGCTTTTAAATATTTTGGATAGATAGGTAGTTTAAACATTTATGTGAATTTATATTAATCTGTCTTCTTCAGCATGAAAAAGAGCTTCTTAGAGCATTAGAAGATCAGAAGAATCTGCTCGAACTAGCTGAGGAGAAATGTGCAGCAGAAGAAAACCAGCTAGAACAACGAAAGGAGCAGCTTAACCAAGCTGTGGAACAGGTATGTCTCTGGCATTTGTAGAAAAAAATCTAACAAAAAGAGCAAGGGCTTTTTAAAAAAAAAAAAAACTTCTTAGAATTGGTGCCAAAATAAGTATTTTACTAATGTTTAATATTCTTTTCGTTCAGGCAAAATCTGTGTTCCTGCTACGTCTCAAGATTCTTGAAAGTTTAAGTCCACCTGACCTGGAGGAGGTGCACCACTACAGAGATCCACCTGAAGCGGTGGTGCAAGTCATCGATGCCATTTGTCTTCTGTTTAATCGTCCACCCGGCTGGGAGAGTGCCAAGCATCTCCTTGGACAACCGAACTTCATTGAGGTTTGATATAATTAACCCTTTAACACCTGAGGCCAGTGATGCTTAAACGCAAAATCGTACTCATACTGTAACTTTTTAACCGTTAACACGATCAACGTATTTCCAGCAGATTTTGAAGGAGAAAAACGGCTCGATGAGTTGAAAAGTTAAAGTAAATCAAAGAACATGAACAATGGAGCTTTGGTGTTAAAGAGTTAAAAAAATAAAAATTGAATAACATTTTTTTGGCAGATCTTGAAAGTCAAGATCGTTTCGCTGTGAAGTCATGGCTTTTTAAAGACCCACTCTGATGTTTTTAGTATTTTTAATAGTTTCTTATGACATGTTCTTGAGGACATATATAAGGAAATTAAGATCAAAATTGTATTTCTAAATATTTCTTTATTCAATCTCGACCTGTCGAAAAAGTGCAATTGGAAAATGAGCTTAATTGTGACGTAGAAAATATAAGCTAGCATAAGCTCCCTCCTCTGCTCTGGAACGGGGAGGGGAAGAGGGGGCAGGGTTTGTCCACCCACAACTCGGCATAATCATAAATAAAAGACCACTGCTTTTTAAATAGATCAAAAGATGATCAAAGTGAGACTTTATTTTAAAAAAGTCAAATACAAAAGCATTTAATTTATGAATTTGGAAATAATACCTTAAAAAGCCTTGAAAAAGTCTTGAATTTTGAAATTGGAGCCTTGAAAATTGTGCTGTTTGAAACTTCTCCGTTTCACATAACTTGTCGAAAATATAATTTTTTAGCCATAATTAGCAGAACCAATCCTTATACATCGATACATTGAATGGCTACCGCTGGTTTGAAGAAAAACAGAGAAGCGTCATGGCACAGACCACAAACAAAATAAGAAGCTGCAGTTTTGATCATAAAATGGGAATAAATTAATAAAATGGGAAATAATTAATAAAATGGTAACTAGACTGAGAAATTGGTCTACATTTTTATATGCATGGCCTTAAAAGGTCTTTAAAAAGTCTGTTAAAAAAGTGTAATTTAACTTGAAGAAACTTTTTGTGGCCCTGCAAACACAATTTGCGTGTTAGCATTTCTATATAAAATTTCCTGGATTGCTCTCTTGGTAATTTGGATTTCCTCTCCAGGAGCTGGAGTATTTTGACTGCTGCACTGTAACAACTGAACAACTCCAGCAGCTTGAAGAGATCATTCAAAGCCCCCATTTTGAGCCAGAGTCTGTAAGGGAGGTCAGCAAGGCCTGCGAGTCCCTGTGCCGATGGGTTCTGGCTGTTCATGAGTACTGCTGCAAACGTCACCAGCTGTTGCTCCAGCAGCAGATGGGGCTGCTTGTTAGAGAGGCTCAAAGTCAGGTGTTCTTGGCCCAGCAACAAAAGCAGGAAGCCTCCCAATGTTTGGAGGATCTTCAGCTGAAGATTCAAGCCATCCAACATGAGCTGGACCGTCTTCTAGGTGATCTGCATAAAGCTGAGAGTCATGAAAAAGAGGTTTCTATTTTTGACGGAAAGTTTGAAAAGCATTTCAGAGACTGGAGTTCTGATTGTGAGGTAATAACACTGCAAAATAGTGGTATAAATTGAGGTTTTTATTTTTCATGCAATCTCAGTTTTCTGTTCCTTCACTTTAGGAAGCAGATTTACGTCATAAAAACCTTCCTGGTGACGCCCTCATTCTTGCTGCAGTCATCTCATATTTAGGCCCATTTGGACCCGATATCCGCACAGAGCTGATGAGCAAATGGAGGGGTTTGTGTCTGACTGGAGGCATCGACACAAACCCCACAGATGTCAGAACCGCCTTATTTACACGTGAAGACGCTGATCACATTCCTCCCCCTCCTGGTTTTCCCATCGGTGTGACTGAGAGACTGCAGCTGCCCCTTGGTGAAGCTGTGGGGTTGAATGAGTGGCAGCTTGAAAATATGCAGTCTGCCAGACTGCTGGTGAAGCTTTTGCTGTGGGGACATGGAGAAAGCTGTAGTCATCGCTGCCCTCTACTGGCAGAAACTGATCAACATTTACAGATCTCCCGTAGGCTCCTTTCTAAAGGTATGCTCACCATCTCACCTGTAGTCACAAAATCTATTCACTTGGTTGATTGGATCATCGATAATCATCATTAGAAAGACTAAAACTGAAGTGCTCGTATGTAGAAAATTTGTTCAATAGGTAAACTATTCCTCACACTCTAGACGTCCTAGTTTATTTTTATATTTTATGGAGGTTTTATGTCACACAACTTATAAAGTATCTTGTTAACCCTTATATAGCTATTTCATTCATATTCGATACACACATTTCTGAGACCCCAATCTCATTAGCATGATCCAACTTTGCCTAAAAAAGCATTATATATTTTAGTCCATGTTTTCTGCCCTGCAGTTCATCATCATTCCACTAGGGGCAGTAGAAGTGCTTTTTCTGCTTATTTCAAAATGGCTGACTCAATGAAATCTCAAAAACACCTTTGACAGTAAAGGCTGACTGTTTTTCAAAACTTTTTTTTTAAATGACTACTCTATGTAATTGTGTTGATGAATTATTTTATAATACAGTTACACCATGTTACGTTTTTTTTTTCTGAACATTCAAGTCAATATTATTGTATCTTAAGCTAACGTTTTTTAAAACAGTAACCAAACACTAAATCAACTATTTTTAACTGCTGACCTCTATAAATGGGGCTTTGAAAGTGCTGTCTGTTTGTCACATTTTTGACAATTTAAAGCATGTTTAATTCCTGAAATTATAGTCTCAAACCGTCTGTCTACCAGACTGCACAACTTTCCAGTGGACTAGGCAACAGTAAGTGAAATTGGCATTGAATCCAGTGATCCAGCCAGGTGATAGATTTTGAATGAATGTTTCACTCAGGATTGTTTGCTTAATACGTTAGCCTTTATTAGCTTATGATGCTAGCTACATTTTACCACTCAGACGGTCTGGACCATGAGCGTCTGCCTCGAGAAAAATACTCAACCTCCAAAGAAAGTTCTGTGGAGATACTGGCATCACTTTGCTCTGTACCACTCTCCATGCTGAAGGTGCATCGTGACTGTTTGTTAGCTCAAGCTAACCTCACTGTAACTGTCAATCACAGATCCAGACCACACCTCCCCTGCTCTGCCAGCCACCCCTTTTTTGCATTTTACAAATCTGGGCTGAATCACCCAAACTCGCTAAATCGGGGGTCGGCAACCTGCGGCTCCGGAACCGCATGCGGCTCTTCAAGCACCCCCTTGCGGCTCAGTGGCGCTTCTCCCAAAATATTTGAATTAATAAGAAATGTTGGGAGGGAAGATATTGTAGTGTACTGGGTGGAGGCAGAGCCACACAGATGGCTGGCAGGTTCGATTCCAGTAAT
>NC_050512.1:9907888-9936867 GCF_002922805.2 Oryzias melastigma | reverse complement strand
TTGCCGACCCCTGCGCTAAATTAACCAACTTCTCATAGTTGATACCATCTGTATGTCATTAAAAAATTACATTGTGACATTTTTGTGGATTTCTTTAAAAAATAAATTTCTAACAATTCTTTATAGTGGTCTTTTGAATTGATGTTTGTAATCTCCTCTGTAGGTGAAAATGTAACCCTGGAAAAAGAATTGGGCTTCGATTTGGTGGTTTGTGCAGATGATACGGAGCTACTAGAAAAGCTGGACTGTGCTGCTGAAAAAGGTGAATTAAAAAAAAAGCGTATTATTTATTTGTTTTGTTTTAGGGTTTCATATTGTTTCATACACCCACTTAAACTCTTTTCTACATTTAGGATTGAAGGTCCTGGTTACTCATGCGGAAAGAGCAAATCCTAGTCCTGAGTTTCTGAAAAAGCTAAAACGTCCTGCTGGATGTTGGTTTCAAGGATTGCAGCAGCCCTTGAAGTTCCACATAATCCTCAGCACCGACCTGCCTGTCACACTACTGAAGAGTGGTAAGCAGTGCTGATACATCTGTCCCACCTGAGATTTTAAAACACACACAAAATCTAGTTTCTGCTAGAAAGAAAAGTTGATGTAAAAATGACCACTTTGTGACATGTTTGAAAATAGCGAGTCAAAAGGCTTTTTCACTCTTTTTATTTTGCCCACAGGGATCCATGCATCCATCTTGGCTGAAGTACACGTGGTTGACCTCTCTCTCAGCTCCAAGGAGATCCAGGAGCTGATGCTGACTCAGCTGCTGCAGCCCGAGGATGGAGAGCTGCTGATTCAACACTTGCGACTCAAGAATTACAATCAGCTGCTGCGTGGAAAAATGGCTGCAGAAAAGGTGGCCGAGAAAGCTTTTTGTGTAGGATGTTTTTGTGAGTGCATAGGCCACTGGAGATTCTTTAAATATATTTTTAGGTTTGTGGAGGAAAAGCAGAGTTTTATCAAGCAAACATGTTTTAATTGCTAAACTTTTTCAGAAGGAAAATATATAAGCAGTGAAAAACTATTAAAAAGAAGTCTAAATCAAAGGTCATACTATGCAGTTCTTTTATTCTGAAATCCTGTACTGTTGTCCTAGGATGCTCTTATGGATGACATCCTGCAGTGGGGTCCACAGCTGCAGAAAGACCCACAACTCCTTCCTCGTGTGGCAGCTTATGAAGAAGAAACAAGGAAACTTGAGTCTGACATCGAGCGTGTCGGTGAAGAGCTGGAGGGTCATGAGTGTCTGCTGGCTGCTCCTCGCCGTTTAATGGAACTGCCCTTTGACCTTTACCAGGCCCTGCAGGATGTGTCCCGCCTTTCTCCAGCCTATTACTTTCCCCTGCAGGGCTTCATTAAAGTGATGCAGGAGGCCCTCTGTGAAATAGGCAAGCCTTCTCTTTTGTGTAGAACTGGAAAAGCAGCAGAGAGTGTAATACCTGAGTTCATGAACACAATGGTTCTCCAGCTGCTCGTACACTACAGGCCGTGCCTCTTCCAGAGCCACGCTGCTGTCCTGAAGCTGCTGGCGCTTTTAGCTCTGCTAAAGCACAACGGCTTTTGCTCTGAGGCAGAGAGACTGGCCTTCATCAGAGGTTTGGAAGACTTGAAATGTCCTGTAGCTGAGAATAAGCCATCTGATGTTTCTAAGTCTATGCTGCCCAGCTGGATTCCCCCTCAAATCTATTCACAGCTCCTCGTCTTGGAACAGATCTCGTCTTTTCGTGGATTGGTTGCCTCACTCTGCACGTCGCCCATGCAGTGGAAGGAGTATCTGCGTTTCCCTTCCTCTACTGTTGTAGGAACTGTTCCATGTCGCTCCCACTCCCACCTTTCCTTGCTGCAGCGGCTCCTACTCTGGAATACTATCGTCCCGAACTGTTTGGAGGGACTTGCAAGCACTTTAGAGGAATGCCTACTCTGCCTGCCTGATCGAGCAGGACTGACTGACGCCCCCCACACTGGAAACCCACAAGCTCTCGCAAGATCTTTGGTCAACCACGAAGGACCAATTATTATTTCACTCCCCAATCCAAAAGGAGATAAGACAGCTACAATTCAGCCTCTCTCTTTGATAAGTCAGTTGTCCCGTTGGGTTGGAGGAGAAAATAAGGTGATTCTAAAGGATTTACACCAAATTCTTGTGAATTCCGCATTTGAGTTATCTTCTCTTGTTTGTTGTTTCTGTTAGGTTCACTTAACAGTTATCTATTCTGGGACAATGCCTGAGGAAGAGGCTGTTCTGTCACTGCTGGACACAGCTGTCAATGAAGGACACTGGATTATCTTCTATTGCTGTCATCTGGTGGAACGCTGGGATGATAAATTGGTCGAGCGCATGAGCCAGCTGATGTCCTCCTCAGAAGGTCTGTGGTCCACTTGTGGCCACATTTGACATAATTGTTGTCATAAACAAAGACTCGTAACCGTGGTGACATTTGTAAACTTATTCTTACTCATCTGTTCGCTTTCTTTGTACAGAAGGAAAATGCGTGACTCATCCCTGCTTTAGGTTATGGTTTGTAACTCATGAGACGGAGAAATGCTCTATACCAGGTAACTGACATTTGCACAGATTAATACGGTACATGCAGCTCTCTCATGGTTATGTTCTCCATTAATTCAATTAATTTAAAACTTTTTTTGTCTTTTTTTTTTTTTAAACTAATTTATTTTAATCCATTTTCCCATAAACTAAAATCACAAATTAAGGTGTTTGCTCATTTGCTGATGATGGAATGCACTACAAAAACACCCCTCTTAGAAATAAGATTTTCTTTAAATAAAAACAAAACATCTACCGGCAAGGTAATAAAAATGGTCTTACCAAGAATTCTTGTCTTAAGAGAAAAAAAATCAGTTATTGTATCAACTAAAAAAAGCGTTTTTTTTTTTAAATTGGTAAATTGAAAGTTATTAATGTTTATCAAATTAAAAATTGGAGTTGATGGTTTGCTCAGTACAACAGTCTTGATATTGCAAGTTTTTTCTATTTAATTAACGACTTTCAATCTCGTAAATTTACTTTTTCTTGTAAATCTAGCAGATGACTCCTAAAGTCATAAATAAACAACTTTATTCTCATAATTTAACAATTACGACTTTTTCTCGTAAGGTGGGCGCCATACAGTTTAAAGTGGGCAGAAACTGTGGACAAACCCTCGATTGGGTTTGTCCACAGTTTCTATGGTGGCCCCTCCTGTGTTTGCCCACATTGGCTTAAATGGGCACTAAGTGAGTCGGTTGGCTCCCTACGCTAGCCAGCCGCCTGGCAAAGCTCGCTAGATTGCTACAACGGAGCTCGCTAGCAGGCAACAGGAGAGCTTGCTAGCTTGATACAGCAGAGCTCGCTAGCTCAATAAAGTGGAGCTCGCTAGCTTGATACAGTTAAACTCACTAGCAAACTACGCCGTCCACAGGCTGGCTAGCATAGTGAGCCAGCCCACTGAGAGCCCACTTGAGCCAATGTGGTAGAGCACAGTTGGGGCCACCACAAAAACTGCGAACCTAATTGAGGCCCACACTCTCTGTCCACTTTTAAACCACATGGGGCCCTCTTGGCCTTGCTGGTTGGATTAACTTGTATTTAAAAGAAACATGTTTTTGCTTTTAAACTGGCTGTAATACTCCGTTGTAAGTAAACTCAAAATTAGATTTGATTTAGAAATTATATACAGTTTTAAATGTAACAAAGTGCAGAAATTGATCCGTTTCACGTCTTTCAGTGAATGTTCGCTTGTATGTTTTACTCAAAATAAGTTTATTTTGCTCCTGAAAAACTTTCTTGATAAAATTATTTTTCTTGCAAGACAAAAAATGACAGTTTTTCCTGAAACAATGGTCTTTCTACTTTCCTAAGATTCCGTTTTTGCAGTGTGACTCTTTTGTTTCGCCCTTTTCTGCAGCTGTGGTGCGAATGCGGGCCTTCCTGCTGGCGTGCGACTCTCCTTGGGATCTGAATGAAGAGCTGAGCTGTTCCACGCGCCACTTATTGTCATTCTGTCAGGCACAGTCCAGCTCAGATGTCAGTGCAGAAAACATGGAGCTGTTTATCCGCTGCATCATCTTCCACTCTGTCTTGCTTCAGAGACAACGCTGTAAATACTTGGGTTTTGGAAAAGCCTGCCACTGGTGAGAAATTTACTAGACAAAGATGTGTTTTTTTCCCCCTTTACATGGTTCTTTTTAGCTTTTTTGTGTTTACACACCAAGAAATAAGTCATCATGTCTTCTTAGTGAACACACATTTGTGCTTTTTTTGTTTTAAGGAATCAGGAGGATCTTTTTGTTTTAGTGGATGCAAGCATGTCCATTGCCAGTCTCTGCTATGACAAGACTAAAGTCTTGCAGCACACAGCAAGTAAGGCTGCAAAGATCAATGCAGCTCTGTACTTGTTTTAGGTCCATGTTTACCCGTGTGTTCCTTTCCTTAGTCACTTTGGTGCATGGCGGCCATGTGGTGGACTCTGCAGATCTGAACGCTGTGGAGTGTGTTGCCAGGTGTTGCTTTGGTGCAGAGTCTTTTGCAGGAAATGGGCCACACATCCTTTGGGATATTGTCAACACTCATGGGGACCTTGGTAAGAGGACAACTTTTATGATGAGCTGTGCAATATAAAAAGAAGAGGTGTGCAATTATTCATTTAAAATGGGCAGGAAATAAAGAAATCAAAATTATTTTTTTAATCCAAGTTTTCATCTAAATAAGATACTTCTTTTCACTTCAGATCGTTAGAACAAATAAATCTGGAGAAGCCAAAATAAAATAATTTGTCTTTAATTCAAAACATAGGAAGGATTTTAGATCCTTTAAAAGGATTTAAAAGGGGTGGGGTGGGGGGGCGATAAGCATAAGCCAGACATGTCTACTACTATTGTGCACTTACTCTAACTACAGATGTAACTTGGTGCAGCTGAGAAAAGGTCTGCCCTTTAAGCAAATTTTAGTTTATTTTGGGCAATTCATCCAAACTCTTCTGTGTGTGCATCAACAAGTGTCTCTTTCTGCTTCTCAGATCTATCAGGAGTGCTGCAGACACTGGATCAATATTTTGGAAATTCCACCAACAGCGACTCAGACATGCTGGGTTTCAGCTCTGATGTGGCCTCGGAGGTAACAAAGATTAATAGCTACAATCTTCACTCGCTGCTGCAGGCCTCCCAGACTCCTCCAGGGTTGCTTGGAAGTTGCATCGTCAGGAATCAGCGTGCTAAACTGCCTGATTACAGACTCACAAGAGACAGACTACAAGCTCTGAGGAATTACCTGACACAACGGAGAGAAGTGAACGTGGAAGGTGTTTCTCGCAGTCCCATCCGTGATTTCCTGCAGACGGAATGGAACGCCCTCTCTGACAGCGTGTCAGCCCTCGCCTCACAGCTACAGCTGTCCTCGTTTTCCCTCCTCCACCTGATAGATTTGCCTTGCTTGGAAAAGAAGGCAGTGTTGCTCAGTTCTTATCTCTGGCAGGAAGGTACCACAGATCCACCCGGCGCTTACCGGCTATCTGCCTTTAAAAAGCCCAGGGGCTTCTTGGCAGCACTGATTAGGGAGGGTGCTCTAGTAAACCACAAATATATCAGTGATATGGTGCTGCATTTTCAGGTAAAGTACAAGATGTTCTTTTTAAATGCAGGCATGTACTTGAAACAAAAGCAGTTTTCAACGACTTTTAATGTCCTTTCAGGTTTTTTCTCACAGACCGATCCCACCCACACTTCCTCCAGATGCTGTGTGTTTGTGTGGCCTTGAGCTCAGAGGAGCATCATGGGATACGCAGCGAGAAGCACTGCAAGATACTCTCTCACTGCAGCCATCTTTGATTCCATTCATTGGTGTGCAGGCTCGAGTCAGAACCCCCGACTCAGCGTCAGATCACTCGTCCTGTAGCAGTTCGTACTTATTGGATCCTGCCACTGACAGAGCTGCACAGCTGCCCGTCTACCTGTGCCCGCTCTATCCACAGGAGAGGAGGCAGGATGGAAACGAGGAGCTGAACGATGATGAGATAATCACTAAAGTTCCTCTTCACACAGAGTTCAGTCCTGTTTTGTGTAGTTTGAGAACAGTGAGGCTAGTGAGTACTCTCTGAGCTTCTGTGATGGATCGGATCAACGATCAGATGTTGTAACGTTTTTGTTCATTTCATGTCAAATAAAGTTTGTGCTTACAGCATTTTGTCTCTTTTATTTATCAATCTTATATTGTTGTTTAAAAGGATCGATTTTGCAGCAATTTCAACAGAAAAACACAAAAAATTGCATTTAAATCATGAACCCAGACATCTTTAAGTATGTCTTTATCTTTGTACCCATGATGCATTTCCTTTAAAAAGGCTCTTTTGTCTTCCTGTAGGTAACATGGACCGGCATCACTATGAAACCTTCGAGAAATTTGGCAACAACACTTTCCTGTTGCATCTTGACAACGGCAGGGCGTGAGTGTTGGAGCTGCTTTTGTGGATTTTTGTCTTTTCTTGCAGTAACAGCATTTGTAAGGAAGTCGTCATTTTTATATCACTGCAGGTTTGGGCGTCACTCCAAAGACGAGCCCTCAATCCTGACCCCGCTTCGACAGTGTTGCAGGTACAGAGTCAAATCTTTCTTAATTTTAGCGTAATCTTCATCTATCATACGAAAAGGTTATTAAAGACAAATAGCCTAAACTGATTCCTGTGTTCTTTAGTCTACCTGGTTGACTTTTCTTGTGTTTCCAGAATCCGTCGTTCCACTTGGCTCCGCCTCCGTCTCCTATCTTTGCCGCAGTATCACATCAGCGACGTCATGAGGGCCTCGCTGTCCACAGATCCTCTCCACAAGGTGGCTCCTCTGTTGGCCGAGCCTCACCTCGCTGCCCTCAGTCGCCGTTTGAAAACCGTGCTGGACACTGTAAGTCGCTGCCAGGAGCAGCAGAAGGAAGACGGCAGAGAAAAGGTCATCTATGATGACCTGGACAGTCTGAGAAATAGCACCTTTTTTGCTGGCTTGTAACTTTTATTTGAGTTAAAGACACATTTTGGGGAAAACATTAACTTTACAAAGAAGGCTTTTATGTGAAGTCACAGATATTGCACAAAATAAATGAATTAAAAGGCAAAAGAAGCCTCTGCTCTGTTTAATTCATCAGTACAGGCCAGAAAAAGCTGTAAAAATGACTGTGATGGAAAACTTCATTATAATTTTCATTAAAGCTGTTCATCAGCTCTATGCTCTGTGGAGTTTGGTCTTACACTGACAGCATTTGAACTTAAATCCTCCATAAATCTGAGTTCCGCTTGTTCTTTTTCTTTACCATTATTGCAGTTTTTTTCAAATAAATCAAACATTTGGTTCTATCAGAGACTAGAAGCTGGCTTCACATTAAGTGAGGTCTACCTGCTGAAGTGAGTCTGAACGCTCTGGAAGCTGCTGGTGCACCTTTCTTTTCAGGTCTCCGTTCAATAATTCACGTTGTCACATCGGTGCCACCTACTCCCTTTTCTTTACTGCACATGCTTACGGGCTCTTTCCATGAAAACACCACGACAAGGGGGGGAAGCAGATCCCTAATGAATGACTGAAAAAGAGGAAAGAGGGGAGCAGAGAAGGAAAGACGGGCGTTATCACTTTTTGAACTAGCAGCAGAAAGACCGGCTCTGAGCTGCAACGGCCCAGGAGAAGGTTTTCAACTTTGAATGGGAGTACACAGAAGTTTATTCAGCAGATGACATTGTTTTTCTGGATTCTTTTTATTTAAATTATTTCATATTCAAAGTAATCATCATGTCAGGAATCACTAGTGACCAGCTGCACAAATCAACTTTAAATGTTTACTCAGTAAGTTTTTCCCTTTTTTACTTTTTATTTTTATTTAAACACAGCTTTGTTGTTTGTTTTACTGTGAGTTTGCACTATTGTAGAATCTCATGGAGCACTTCAACCCGGGTCTTGAGAAGCTGGTTGCTCTTGGAAACAGCTACGTTCGAGCTTTTCAAGGTAAGCGAGCTAGTTATTATTTGCTGCTTTGGCTGTAAAATCTCAAGTTGTGATCCTTTTTTAGAGTTTTTTTTTTGCAGAACTGATAATGTCTTTGATTTGATTGGTTTATTTTAAGCTTTAAAAATAATGGAATAGTACAAAACACAGATATATCAAACCCATCTCAGATGTAGAGTGATATATTGATTAGAAAATAAAGAAAAAAATTAGGAACATGATGCCGTCTTCTCGCAAGTGTATTTGCAGTAATGCATACAGTAATAATCAAATGAATCTTTATTAATAAAGCACTTTCCTTATAAAACATACAGCAAAGTGCTTTACACCAAAACAAAAAAACAAGCACAAAAACTGAAAAACAATACAGACACAATCACACTAGAATCATTAAATATAAGGATTCTAAAATGAAGTCAAATAAAATTTGATTTGTTGCCTCAAATGAAGTAGGGATTTTTCAGTAAAGTAGCCTGGAGTCAAGTACTGATTTTCTATTTTGAGAGTTTTCTGCTTCACTAAAACACAGTTGATTTTGATTGATTATACAAAAAAAATACAAAATGTAATTTTAAAATAGTTTATTAATCCTATTTTTTTATGACCTGTAGCTGTGTTAGTAAGGTATAAATATCTCATCAGAAGTTATGAACCGGAAAATAATTATTCATGCAAAGGAAATGGCAAGGTTGAGCCGGGGTAGGATTAAACAGGTTTGCTTTCCTCCCAACACCTTTTAAGCAATCTATAATTTGTTGCCTAGTTATCTTATGTCTGACATATCTTTGTACAGATGTAAATACATTGTTGATTCTGTTTCATATGCATTTTTGCTCGATTGCTTGAAATAAACCATTATATATATATATAAAGTCCTCATTTGAGTTATAAAAACTAATTTTCTACAATTTTTTAGAGAATTTAAATAAGAACTTGTATTCTCTTATTAATATTATACAGCGTGCATTTTTTGATTTTTAAATGATTCCACTACCGTATTTTATTATCCTTTTTAAAAAAAAGTTTTTTTTTTTTTTTTTTACTGAAGCCAAATGTCAGAAAATATTTTAAAAAATTCTAAATTTAAACTTCTGCTTTATTCAACAAATGTTTTTAGTTGTTAACTCACTTACTCTCTGTTCCTTCAACCTTTATCATGTGTAACTAGTAATTTACTTTGGTGGTATACATTATTAATGCGGCTTTCTGCATGAAAAGCCTGGAATAGTTAGTTTGGAAACACGATACCTATCGGCGTGGGGCTATTCCGAGATCAGAAGCACGTATCACTTGTCAGCACTTCGAGGCTTGTGTTCCTAAAGAAGCAGCAGCAAGTGACCCAATTCAATTTTTGCGGCAGTACTTTCACACTTTTTATTTCTATATATGGAATGTTTTATCTTAAAAAAATGTATTTTGCATGTGATTATGCTGCAGCCTTAGCTGTGTCCAGTGAGGCCTACTTCAGTGCTGTGGCAAAGATGGGCGACCAGGCGCTCCACACACTGTCATCGCGCTCGCTCGGTAAGAGGGTCTCCGTCTGAGTCAGGGAAAACATGTTTTTATCTACTTAAGCAAAAAAAAGTAAAAAACAGAAAAAAACCTCC
Source organism: Oryzias melastigma (assembly GCF_002922805.2). Taxonomy (NCBI): domain Eukaryota; kingdom Metazoa; phylum Chordata; class Actinopteri; order Beloniformes; family Adrianichthyidae; genus Oryzias; species Oryzias melastigma. The sequence goes on along the minus strand of NC_050512.1, from coordinate 9,927,289 downwards.
CTGTTCTCTCGCATCCTTCCATGCTTTTGTATGCGTAAAGGCTCATGCACGAGTGTGTATTTCCGCTTGCTTAACTCTCACAATTACTGCCCGGCGGGTGAGTGACAGCATTAGGCAACAACAAATATTGAATCAACAGGTCTTTGTTGAAGGTGCGAGTGTTTGTTCTGCACTTGCTTCTGATAGGTTTGGCTACATAAGGAGGTCAGGGATCCACAGCCTGACCACAGGCCCGATTGAGTGGCTTCACCTGAATCATTTATGAAGTTGGCCCTTCGGCTGCACTTAGTTCATTACCTTAACAAAAACAGACACAGTCAGAGGCCCCAACATGAAAAGGCTTCACTTCTGCTCAACCTTCTAGTTAGCCAGATCACAGACTTTGAAAGCTGGACTCATGGTGTATTCTGTTAGTGGAATATCCACTTCATCAGATTTCTGACTACTAGTAATTTATTTAAATGCACACTGAATAACAGAACTCACTGCTCAAACTCACTTCTCACATTTACACAACATGTAGGATTCTCCTCCTTGGTAATTAAAACCTTTTGTTTTTGGAAGTTTTAGAGTTTAATTTGTGATGTCTGTTTCCCCTTTGAACAGGAGATGTCCTGATCCAGATCTCAGAAACCCAGAGACGACTCACTGCAGAGATGGAAGGGGTGGTCAGTATTTATGTGGAAAACCTGCAGCGTAACAAATATCTGCCCAAATGTTGGTTTTATTTGTTAGACAACATTATACAAAAAGCTCAGAAGTTTAGTTTTTTCATTGATGTCTGGAAGTATTTCATTTTTTCACTGTAGTCTGTTTTAAAAAATACAATATTTTAAGGAAATATTGCTTTTAAAGACCCATTTAAAACGTCTTTAGATCTATAGTAAAAACGTTCCTAGTGGTCTTTTAATTTCTTGTGACGTTTTCGGTGACTCAATCAGCGGGTAGAGAAAAAAATCCAATATGGTTGCTCAATTCCTGGGATTTTCGCCCTGAACTTCCATCCATTTTCTTTACCCGCTGGGCCAGAGACTGTCCCGTTTGCTATTCGGTGAAGGTAGGATAGACCCTAGACAGGACGCCAGTCTGTCACTTACCCCTGGAGCTGGAGCGATCGTTCCTTCTATGCTAGCTAGGACAGTGTAGCAAGGTCTGCCGCCCAGGGTCTGGCAGAGCTAACGAGTTCTGGTGCTTCAGCGGCCTGTACCTGAGCAGCGTAGCTCGCTATGCTAGCCCATGGTAGTTTCCAGAAAGAAAGCCGCTGCAGGTGCTGTTGTAGCAAATGCAGCTCCATGGGCTTATGATATTTTTTTTTAGAATTATAAAAAGTCTTTCAGTGTTATTTTGATTTTTCCCCTCTCGAGTTAGAGCGCCATCTGGACCACAGACAGATGGATGTTATGTTTTAAAGAGCCGTAAGGTGCAACTCCCACTGCAGAAGTGAAGTACACTGCAGTGGGAGAGACTCTGAATGATCTGGTGAACCCAGACTCAGCAACGTGCTCTCCAAAACATATAAACCCAAGCTAACCGCTCAACATCATCCATGTTTTCTATGATGTGGCAACAAATGAAATCCAGAAAAACTTTCCTGGTCAAGGCGTCGATTGGTAAATTAGACGCACGTCAAATTCGTGTCTGCTGCCTTTCTTTTGACACACGAATCGCGTCTGGTGTGAATGCAGCACAAAAGCCCCCTGTTTACACGGTTTCCCACTAGCTTGCAGCCCAGGCACAACAAAAATGGCAAACAACGTTGGAGCATCTACCAACTCAGACGAGGAAATAAAAGACGTACATGAATCTATTTGTCTACAAGTAGATGCGTCAGAATGGAGCAGAGCAGGAAGCTTGTGACTCACCAATTGTTCTTTCTACATCACAAATTAGCTACTTTTCAAATCATTTTTTTCTCATCTATTCCTGGTTGACAAGGATTTCAAGAAACAGATACACAGAAATTCAATTTTAAGGTTAATTTTCTTAATAAATGTCCTCCATCATCAGAAAAATGCCACAAGAACATGTTAAAAACACCAAAAGCACAATTTTTATCATAGTGGGGCTTTAAAACAATAATCAAGTTAGTTTGAATTAGTAGATTGACAACTTAGAAGTCTGTGATTTAAAAGTTCTTCAGAGATCAGTTTGTCCTGGCATTTTTCACTTAACTTGTTTAATTTTGTTTGCATTTATTGATGGGAAAAAACAAACAATCTAAAAAAAACGTGTAGGCTGTTGCTAAAAATTCTAGCCTGGGGAAACGTCACATTTGCAAGTAGATGAAGTCACACAACACAATTACCTTGATAAACACGATTTTAAACGTCTTCTTTCTTCTGCAGTTCCAGTGGTTTCAGGTTGAGGTGTTGCAAGCGATGGAGAAGAACGTCAAGTTGGATGAAGAATACATTGATGTGAGTCTCTTTTACCTGTGTGTCTGTGAAACTGGAGTTTCCACGACAGCATTTTGTATCTACATTTTAGGCATAAAATTTTTTAAATAAATAAAAAAAACAAAACAAAAAAAAAAAAACAAGCGACTTTCAATGATATTTGGTGTACTTTTGGATTTGGCTGCATTTTCCTTTGGAAAAGACCAAATCATACTTTTTCTTATTTCTCTTTATAAGCTTAGATTGTAATAAAAAATAGTTTAAAGTATGTTTTTATTGTTTACATAGAGGTGTCTGCATTGTTGCAAACACTGACCAATGACATGCGGACTCATCATTGGTCCATTTAAACAAACATTTTGAGGCAAATCGGGCTTCACGTTTAGTTTTTGCTCATGAAGTTACACTCTATAAAGAAACTTAATCCAAAAACCTTTGAATCTGGAAAATTAAACTGCATCCACTGCTGCCTGAGACATCTCCTCATGCTTCGATTAGAAGTGCACAGCAAAAATAAATCAGCTATTATTGCTACTGATATTACAGATGCTTCATCGTTCAAATGAGCGAATCTTTGTGCTGCAGGGTAGTCGCAAAGTGTACGAGATGGAGGTGAGGAACCAGGCCGAGTCTTTGGAGAAGCAACTCAGACGTGGAACGTTCAGGGATTCTTTGGTATCTAGAAAATGCTAATTCACAACCAAGGTTTACAAATGACAGACTGTGTATTGCTAAATATGTGCAACGATGCTTGTGTTTTCAGGAGAACAGTGACTACATGGTGTACCTACGGCAGAGCCAGCAGGAGATCCTGAAGGAGGAGCAGAGGAGGTATCGCTTCCTGGCAGAGAAGCACTGTGGACTCGCTCAGTCTCTGCTGTTTCTCATTAATAAGGTAATTTTCTGGACTCTGGGTGGAACGCTTTATTGACCCTTTAACATTTTAAACCGATAACACGGCCGCTTTTGTCCTTCACAATCTACTGGAATGACATTCATCGTCACTTCTATATTTTAACCAATTCTTTTATACCAATTTCTGAAATCTTTCCATTCTAAAGGTGAAAACGTCCTATAAATTCAGGCTCCTTCTCTTTAATCAGCTTTGACAGTTGTAGCCTCGTCATCAGGGGACGCTGTTCCTCAGCTCCTAGCTTCAGCGAGGCCTAACCAAGACATCTGCATTTTCATTCCAGCAATGATTCTAAGTGCATCAATATCTGCTGCAATTTAAGTCTCGTTTGCATTATTGAATTCCCTTCCATGTTAATCCTTCCTGCTGCTGCATGATTAGGTTGAAGTTTAATAAGAATCCTCCGTTGTTTTTTTTTTAGACTGGTGTGTCCCTCCAGCAAAAAGCTGATGGATGGAAGGAGAAGGTGAATGAGAACAAGGAGTCCACTTCTCAAACATCCGCCCATTTAGATCAAGAAGCACAGGTGGGGGCACTTTTATTTTATGTATTTAAATCTAAAGTTCAGAATGACATTTTCTATAATAGCTCCTAATCTTAATAAAGTTATTTAAATGCATGTAGAAGGCTTTAGGGCAGGGGTGTCACACTCAATCGTAAGGGGGCCAAAATCCAAAACACAGCTTAAATTGCGGACCGAACAGGATAGACATTTATTGAACACACTAAAACTACATTATTAAAACTTTAAAAATTTAAGTTTTTGATATAAATATGAATAAGAACAGGCAGAAATATTATTCCAGAATTAATCAACTTAAACCGTAACTTTCAATATTTTACTCTCCATAAAAATAAATTTTGTCAAAATTACACAAGTTAGAAGATAGCATTGGTTATTATCATTAATGATAATAAAATAAAATAATCTGGAGGGGTTTACCCGACACATGTGCTTTAGGGTGTTTACTTTTGAGTTTGAAACTATTCTTGGCCAATAAACTAGAAAAAATGGGCTTAATATTCAGAGTATAGCAGATTTTTATAAGAATAGCTGAAAAAAAATGTTTTTATATATTTTTTGTTGACCTTTAGAAAGAGAAAAGTACTTAAAACATATTTTAGGTCTTCTTTTTTCTTTATATGTGCAGTGAAACATCTGTCATCAGTGCCATGTTAAGCTTGATAAAACACATTTAGTGCTAATCTAATTTGCTTTTTTTCTATGTCTAACAATAATGACAGTTGCAGAGAAAGCCAAATCTGTTTAAGGATAAGTCCAGTTAAAGACCCACTCCAATAAAATTGGTGTTTTTAACATATTCTCGTGGGGGTTTTCTTATGAAAATTAAGCAAAAAATCTATTTTCTTAGTATTTCTTTATTCCAATTGTCGTGAATCAGATTTTAAAAAATCTGTTAGAAAACGCTTGTGGTTGTGATGTAGAAACTACAATAAGAAAGCTACAACTCCCGGCTCCGTTGCATTCTCATGCTTCCACTTGCTGACAAATAGATCCAGGTACGTCTTCACTTTGCCTTGCTTGATCCGGCATTTGGATCAAAACCGTACGCTGGATAGCTCCAATATTGCTCGCCATTTTTGTTGCACTGCTAATGTTAGCTTACCGTTGTGATTGGCTCTAAACTGACGGGGGAGAGTGTGTAAACAGAGAGCTCTCAGCAATAAGTAGGGGTTTGGGGGGTTTCTGTGCCAGCAAATATCTACCGATCTGCAGAAACTATGACACCATTTTTGTCTAAAAACTGTATAATCATAATTAAAAGACCAGTAGGAACGCTTTTACAATAATCAGAAGATGATCGTAGTGGGACTTTTAGAGTTTGATGTATGATAAACACGGAAGGCAAAGACCTCAAAGATGAAAAGGTCAAATTTCTTGGTAAAACAGTAAAAGCAGGTCGAAGTCCATCTTACGAGACACTAAAACACGAGAAAATTACAGAAGAAGAGATTAAAACACTATATCAATTCCTGACAAATATTAGACGTCTCACAGGTGTAACATCAATGCTACAGGTGGATGTAGACAATAACGGAGGGTCAGCGGGTCATACCGCACTGGAGCGTCACCTGCTCTCTTTTCCTATGAGCTGTTTTTCAAAGTGTGACACAGAGTGTCTTACTTATATATAGCTTTTAGCAGTAAAGGAGCTGTATAAGCTTTCCGTGATATTAGGAAAACTAATCATTGATCAATTTAGATAACGTTTTGTTTTCAAAATCAGAACTTTAAAGAAGAAATTGGTTTGTAGCTTTTTAGCAACTGTTTTTTTTTTGTTTTGTGAACAAATGTTAAACTTCTTTGAGAAAGCCTCAATTGTTTTGCCTAATTTTCTAAATAAACCACTGACTTTATCCATTGTTTTTCATTATTTCTATATCTGCAAAGCTCCGAGGTTCAGTGACATCTCTGCTGCAGACAGTGGCCAGAGATGAGGACATGTCCTGGGCCAGGAGGGAGCAGCAGGCGCTGGGAAGAGTGCCCTCTAGAGGTGAGAGGTGGAATTACTTACTCCAACTACTACATGGTTTGATGAATGAATGTCTGGGAACTTTTTTAGACCAACCATATGACATCTCTGTATTTACTGAATGATTTAAACTCTTTGAACTCTTTCTGCAAAGAAGATTTTATATAATAAAGATCTATTTCATGTTTTATTGCACTGCTTGGAGACTATATTGGTTTTAGACTGGCCATTTACAATAAATTGAATTAAAAACTAACCAGAATTCCCAAAAATCTACCATTCTACAGTCTATATCCCCTCTGTTTCCCTTTGCAGCACCGTCTCCTCTCCCCAGCCGCTCTCGCTCCAGCTCGGTTGGAGAATCTCTGGGTTTGGCAGCGGGCAGAACCATGAGAGCTGTGGTGTCTCACCCATCTTCTTCCAACCCAAAGCTCTTACCTTTCAACAGGGGAGAAACCATCATCGTGCTGGTCCAGGAGCCTCGTAACGGCTGGCTGTACGGGCGCACTGAGAGCACCCTGCGGTGGGTGTGTCCATGAGTGAGTTGCGTTCACAAATTTCCGAGTTGCTGTTGTCTTATTGGTTGGGGGTTTGTTTCCTTTCAGGCAGGGTTGGTTTCCTGCTGCATATGTGGCTCCAATTGAGGATTTCACCAACACTTTAGCTACCAGGTTAGTATTCTTAGTTATGTCTGCAAAGCTACGTTCACACCTCCCTTGGCTCCCTTGTTCAGGCGACCACTTCTAATAAAAAGTTGATTTAAACACACTTAAATGCATTAAAAACTCTCAAGTTTACGCGGAACTACGCAAGTTTCAAAGATTATTTTGGGCTCTGTGTCAAAATATGCGCCCATTGAACGTATATTGAAAGTCAAATCAGGTCAAACTTTGACCAATCAGGGACTCGGATTTGGTAGTGACCTGCATGCGTGCGTGCGTGACATGTGCTGGTAAACAGTAAGAAGAAGCCGCTCCCTGCTTGTCCAGTGTGAACACCATGGGGCTAATTGCATGTTCAAGAATGCGAATTAATGAGTACTTAAGCTTAAGACTCTCATGTCTTCTGCATGTCTCAGCGGTACTTCTGTCCGGAGCTACAGCATGAACAGTCTGCTGGACTCTGACTCCCACGCTGAGCACTCAGAGGTCAAGAGCTATGCAGACGCTCCAGCCCCGACCCCGACCCCAGCCAGCCGCAGAGCCTCTGTGGACGTCCGAGCCATCTCTCCCCTTCCTGACAAGAAGCTGGAAGCTCCGATCGAGACCAAGCCTCCCCCTCCACCACCTCCTCCACCCCCTCCACCCAACCAGAACCTCCGAAGGGGCTCGGCGGATGTCCGATCCATCTCTCCTCTGCCTGACAGGAGGAGCGACACTACATCTGATCCTCAGGTAGAAGATGTTAACTAGTGATATTATTCTTTGTTTTTACACATTTAAATCAACCTTTTTTTATTTCAGAAATTGTCACCCATGGGAGCAGCTGAAAACCCTCTTTTTCCAAGGTAATCCACAGCTTTATTCACTAACAGACCAAAAGGTATACAGACTTCTATTTCAAATAAGAGTTTTTTATAAGTGGAAAACTTTTATTGAGCTTGTAGTTTTCTGCACGAGCTAAAGGATCATCTTAGATTAATCAAGCACGTATTTGCAGCAAATACAGACCAGCATGCTGAAAGCTGAGCTGTCAAAGCTCCCAGTGAAAACTGGCGGGCAGGGCCGGCGTGGTGTTAGTTTCCCAACCCGGGATCATATGTGTGTTTCATGTGTGCAGGCAGCACACAGGCAGCTAAGCGTGAGAGGTATTCTATAACATTTTCCATCATCCTTTCCTTTCAGGGGCACAAACCCGTTTGCCACAGTAAAGCTTCGTCCCACAACAACCAATGACAGATCTGCTCCTCATATTCACTGATGCTGAGGGGGGGCAGGCAGGCTGCGGAGACGAGATATGCATTTTTTGTAGACCTCTCTTGACATTAACAAAGACAAGCTTCTGGCTTTGTGCGCAGGAATTTTAGAGAAGTTTTGTACATCGTGAAGTTTAACACCAAACGCAGAAAAAGAAGTGATGTTTTATTTCATCTACTAAACATATTTTAGATGTTTTAGGAATTCTTTTTACAGATATAACGCTCTGTTGTGTTTGTGTCTTGTGTTAAAAATATTAATTACATGGTTGTTTGGGTAAAACTGGAAAAGAGGAGTAACAATGTCTCATTTGTTGTCTGTCGGCTCACTGTTTATTCTTTTTATTGTTCTAATGGTTTGTATGAGGCTGCAACTCATTACTCCATTGTTTCTTTATATGAGATTTGTATTGAAACCATTGACTGTAAATGAGAACTGGATGTGACATCATCCTTAGAAAATGGTTTACTTTTGGCTCCAACAAAATTAAATCAATTCAATCGCCATTCAATTGCAAAGTTTGAGTTGAGATTAGATTCAAACCTCGATTTTTGGATCTTGGTTTTGCTTTGGTTTGATATATGATTTGTGTATTCCAAAACAACAAAAAAAAAGAAAGGAAAAAAAAAACTGAAATAATAGGAAAGTGACAGTGAAGAAAAAAACTTTCACTTGGGTCCTACTAAGTTTGATCTAATGTAATAATACAATAAATGCAAAATCCTTAAATTGTTTTCCACTGCTTACCAATATGCTGGTATGCGGTAGGGGTGCAATAATTCCCTCTTCCCACAATTTGTTTAGCAGTTTTTGATCAAGAACTGTGGCTTTCCTAGCGCTATGGTAAGCAGTGATTGCTCTGAATCAGTCTGAATCAATGTTTCTATGGCAACCACTCTCACCAATCACAAGTGAGCTTGTTGGAAAGCCACACCCCTCCCACTTGAACACAAGCTCTGGAGAATCTGTCAAATGCTTCAAGTGTTTGATGTGGGACCACATATTTTCATTGAGGTACCTGATTGGTCAGTTTATAGCTTCCACTACAGAAAAAAAAGAAGATTATAAAAAACGTATTAAAAAAGGAATCAGAGCAAGATTGGTTATCGTGACAAATGTACTGACTGAGTAACAGATGTTTATGTCTATAAAGAAATCTAAAGGATTTTTTTGGGGGGGAGCCAGCAGTTGCTTCCTGTTTGTAATGCGAGGGGGAGGGATCACTTAATCCAGTTCTCTTATCCAGTTGATGATTTAAACTCTAGTTTTCATTATTTTCATCCAAAGCAAATAAACAAGTTTATTTCGCACATTTATTTGCTTTCTGATCCCAGTACAAGACAAAAAAGTCAAGACTAAACTTTTTTTGTTGTTGTTTTTATTGTGATTTCTCGATGATGTGCTATTTCCATCTTCACAGTTTTTGTTATCGATTTACTACATGGTCTGATCAGTCGATCAGCAGAGTTGCAGGTGTAAAATGAAAGAGGGAATGGAAGATGGACGAGGAAGAGGAGAGAAAAGAAAAGGTGGGCTGATATGTCAACACCCAGAAACCGAACACAAGGAGTCTTTTAACATCTACACCATCAACAGCACAAGCACCATCTGTTTTTCAACCACTGACTACCCTGATGAATCATTGAGTGGTATATGGGAAAAGGAACAGATATTAAGGAAACCGATGGCTCTTATGCCTGCGTGTTCCTCCTCGCGGTGGCTCCCTTTCAACCTCCGTACTTGGGGTCCAGAAGGAGGTAGGAGAAGTTAGAAGGTGGCGGTTCCAAAATATGAGTGAGGGGATGGAGAGGATGAGGAAGAAGGGGTTGAACAGTCCCTTTACTCGTGCACCAAAGCCTCGAACTCTAGAAGAACAAAAAAGAAATTCAGTCAACACAAACTCATGATCTACACATCACTGTCTGTGTATGAGAACTGGATTGAGTGGCCCCTCCCCCCTCACGTTCCAAACAGAAAGTCCCCACTGGCTCCAAGAAGCCAAAATCTCATAGACTTCTTTAGATAAAATAAACAGCCACCACTTATTGGCAAGACCATGGACCAACTAAGACCAATTTGGATCAATCACTGCTTTCTAATGGTATCTGGCCCCAAAATGGGGCCATTGTAGAGCAAAAAAAAAAAAAGGAGGCATCTGAATTGACTTCATTTCATTGGAGCTGGAAGTAAGTCATTATGGATGACATCACACTCACTCAGTCCAGTTCTCATATGTAGTCATTGAGCTACACCGGAGTTATGTCCAAAATCCTTCTCTAGTCACAATATAGTGCATTCACCATTTTTTAGACCTCTCCGAATCTAAAATTCCAAAAAGGAGGGCACTAGAAATTTCCCATAAGTCTTTGTGAAAAACTAGTGTGCATCAGTGCACGCTACATTAGTGAATATAGACCACAATGCATTGCGGTCAAACAATTTTTGCAAAAAAAAATATGTGTTTAAATGTAATTTTTTAATAAACCATCCACGTTTTCCTCATCAGAACACAGTGGATTCATAAATAGATGCAGTGAAATGTTCGTATTGATTTGATTTTCACTTTGTGAAATTGATGTCGTCATATCCGGCGTTTAGAAAGACAAAAGAAAAGTAGTGAGCACGTTGTCTGAATTGCTTTTAAAATCCAGGGCACTATATAGTCCCGCACTATATAATTTTTTAGTAGTTGGGGATTAGAGTGGGAATTCGAACACAGGCAAAAACTAAACCCCAGCAGGCTGATTGAGTAACATAGAGTTGTACCGTCAATGCCGATCTTTCCATCTCCATCTTTGTCTGCAGCTTGGAGGAATGCTTTTGTCTCTGCATCAGTCAGATCTCTGCCGTCCTTAGAAAAACCCTTCAGGACAAACCTGAAAAGAAAATATTTCCCAAATAAGACTTCATCTGAGAAATATAACAAACAAGGTGTGTTTGAGGTCCTTACTTAAGCTCCTCCTCCTCTATGAATCCACTCCCGTCCACATCCAACACCTGGAAGACCTTTTTGACATTTTCAGCAGTCATGGCCCTCATCCCTATCATTTCAAAGAACTTCTTTGGGTTGAATGTTTCTGCTGCAAAAAGGCAAAGGAAAACTTTTCAAATATCTGCATCAGTTTTCTGTTACCTGTTTTCTGACGAGCTCATTGTCATTGCTGTAGCACTTTTACAGACCTGCAAAGGCATCAAGAGCTTTCTTGATCTCCTCCGCCTTTAGCAGATCTGTCATTACCATTCTGCCTGTAGGAAGAAGGGACAGGGAGGATACAGGAAGAACATCAGAAGGAGGCCAAGAAATTAAAAAGGAGAACATTTCCTGTACAGAACTTAAAATGGTTTCTAAAAAAAGTCAGCAAACACTGACAATTTAAGATATGCTATCATGTTGAGTTTCATCCCTTTATGACTGCTGTACCTTGCAGTAGCCTTCAAATGTCACTAGATGTCACAAAAGAACCAGAGTTCTATCAGGAACTAATGCAAAAAGAAAAAAAAAGAGATCTGCTTGCAATCAACACATTTGGTACATTTTTTGGTGTGCTTTGTATCCAACATGTGTGTTTGTGACACACTAATGTATCACACATACCAGGATAAGGATGTGTTTTTCATAAGACTTACTGAAACTCAGAGATTCTGTTTCAGTAGTTTCTAGAGGCAAAACTGACTTATTGAACTGAAAGGGAAACAGTGAACACTGATTTTCAGATCCACATTAATTACAAATTTGAATTTTGGTACTAGAAGCTGACTAGAGAGAACCCATAGTTGTTTGGTCTTATTTGGCTCTTCTGAAATTGCTCTTTAAACATGTGTATATATATATATATATATATATATATATATATATATATATATATATATATATATATATATATACATATATATATATATATATATATACGATGTCTCATTATTAGACAAAAAGAAACTTACAAAAATGTTAGATTAGATCTATTTTATATGTTCTCTTTTAGATGAAGGGAAGATGTGACGGATGATTTTTAAAATTTTTTTTTTAAAGATTTTATCTCTCCCAAATGGGCTGCACGGTGGTGCAGTGGTTAGCGCTCTTGCCTCACAGCGAGAAGGCCCTGGTTCAAATCCCAGCTGGGACCTTTCTGTGTGGAGTTTGCATGTTCTCCCCGTGCATGCGTGGGTTTTCACCGAGGACTCCGGCTTCCTCCCACCGTCCAAAAACATGCTTCATAGGTTAATTGGTGACTCTAAATTGCCCCTAGGTGTGAATGTGAGAGTGAATGGGTGTGTGATTGAGGCCCTGCAACAGACTGGCGACCTGTCCAGGGTGTACCCTGCCTTCGCCCATCAGCAGCCGGGTTAGGCTCCGGCACCCCCGCGACCCCGAAAGGGAAGAAGCGGTCAAGAAGATAGATGAATGAATGAATCTCTCCCATTACTAAGAGGATGTGAGGATTGTGCAGTTTCGTTGTTTTTTTGTGATTTTTTTGCTCATGGTTTTTTTGAGTTGTCCCCTGTCACTCCAGGTTAATGTTATAATCATCTACAGCTGTTTTCATTTCTGTTAATATAAGTATTTGGTTTTCAAGTCGTCTGCTCTGTTTTGTCATCTTCTCCATGTTTTTTTCATGATTATTTATTAAATTATTGTGCTACCAAGCCTGATCTCTTGCATATTGAGTCCTACATTAACAGTTTCTGACAGAATCATCAACCTTTGAACAACACGAACCCAGGATAATTTCTTCTGCAGTGTTTTTTTTTTTTTTGCCAGTGCAGTCAACATTGTGCCACACCATGTCAGATGGGTTTTCCTACAGCCATTTCTTGAGACACATTATGCCACTTCAATGTTACTTTTCCAGGACGGGTGTTGCTGGCGCCGTCCTACTTCTAGTCATCTGTTCCTGTGGAGGTTAGCCAGGGCCGTTCCTCTTCATGCGTTTGTTCCTGTGGAGGATGGCCGGGGCCGTTCCTCTTCATGTGTCTGTTTCTGTGGAGGGAAGTCAGGATTGCTCCTGTTCATGTATCGGTTCCTGTTGAAGGTAGCCGGGTCGCTCCTCTTCATGCATTTGTTCCTGTGGAGGGTAGTCGGGGCCACTCCTCTTCATGTGTCTATTCCGTTGGAGGTAGCCAGGGCTGCTCCTCTTCATTGGTTCCTGTTGAAGGTAGCCGGAGCCACACCTCTGCATGCATTTGTTCCTGTGGAGGTAGTCAGGGCCGTTCTACTTTATGTGTCTGTTTCTGTTGAGGGTAGTCGGGGCCGTTCCTCTTTATGAGTCTATTCCTGTGGAGGTAGCCGGGGCCACTCCTCTTCACAAGTCTGTTTCTGTGGAGGTAGTCAGGACCGTTCCTCTTTATGCGTCTGTTTCTGTTGAGGGTAGTCGGGGCCGTTCCTCTTTATGAGTCTATTCCTGTGGAGGTAGCCGGGGCCACTCCTCTTCATGCATTTGTTCCTGTGGAGATAGTCAGGGCCACTCCTCTTCACAAGTCTGTTCCCGTGGAGGTAGTTGGGGCCATTCCTCTTTATGCGTCTGTTCCTGTAGAGGGAAGTCTGAGCATCTCCTTTCCATGTATCTGTTCCTGTGGAGGGTAATGAGGCCTCTCCTCTTCATGTGTTTGTTCCTGAGGAGGGCAGCTGGAGCCACTCTTCATGTTCCCTGTCCCTAAGGATGGTCACCGTTCATCCACGTAAGCTGTTTTCTGCCCCAGAGTAGGGTCACTGGGACTGCTCCCCTTAATGTTTCCTGTCCCAGGGGAGAGTTGTTGGGACTGCCCTTTTTTGTGCCTCCTCTTGAGGAGGGGTTCTCCATGTAACCCCTCAGTGCTGCAGAAACCTGAAGTGTTTGTGTTCTGCAGCTTTCCCAGATCCTCAAGAGTAGTTTTCTGAAAGGGCATCTGAAATCTACCCTTTTGGGGAGGGGTACTGCCAGGATTGTGCAGTTTTGTTTATTTTAATGATGTTTTTGGTCATGTATTGAGTCTTCCTCTGTCAGGCACTTCAGGTTCATGTTGACAATCCTCCACAGCTGTTTCATTTCTGTTAGTTTTCTCTGGTTTTCAGATCTTCATTATCAGATAAACTGTTTTGTCACCTTTTTGTTTCTCCATGGGTTTTTCCATGTTTACATTTATTTATTAAATGGTTAGTCTATGCCCCCAAGCCTAGTCTCCTACACATTGGGTCCGACACCACCAGTTCCTGACATGAATTATTTTTCTTGTTTTGGACGGGTCAAGAACAATTAAGAGTGCAATTCAAAGTTTTTGTGGCTTTGTTTTTACTGAATCCACATACTAGTGGGTTAATACTCTTAAACACCCTGTCTAAAATATGAAAAAAAAGTTATTTTCTTGGATTCTAGTTTCTGCAGAGCGGTAGTAGTTCATTAGAAATCTACCTATGAGTTATGAGTGAGACTGCTGGCATAGAACATCCCGCCTCTCCCTCATCCCTTTTTTTCCTCGTCTGCTCCTGATTCACGATGACTTGAATAAATAGTCAAATGCAATTTTAAGCTTAATTTTCTTTAAATAGATATTTGTTTTTTCATTTATATATCAGTAAAATGCTACAAGAACGTGTTAAAAACACAATTTTCATCAGAGAGGACCTTTAAAAATATGTTGATAGTAATTAACAATAAAAATAATGTTCTGGAGAAATTTCTGTATGTTGGAGACAAATCAGTGATGCTGCCCAAAACAATCTAACTGGTGTGTTTTCTACTTGAACCTCTGCTGGACCTTGGCAGCACTTCATGACCCTGACATGTCACCACATTCACAGGGTTACGTTACAATTCAGAATTGTCATTTATATCTCCTGTACTGAACAAAAACATCAAATAATATGTTCAGATAAGAACATGTATTTTTCCCCCCTTGGATTCATGTTTTTGAACTTTGTTGTTAAATTTTTAGTTCGATAAATATAATACCTCACAAATTTATTACGTTTTATTTTTCATCACTTGTGATGTATCTCATGTTGGAATAAATAAAACGCTTAGATAATGTTTTTTGTCCCAAAAGCCTTGAGTCTGAGCTCTTCAGCTCTGTCCTGTCGTGCATAGACCAAAGTGTGCATCATTCTTCAGCTGGCTCGTTTTTCCTCATTGCAGCCTTGAGTGTTCCTCAAACGGGACGTTACCACAATCACACAGCAATGAGAGCAATGAGCTGTGTGATGGAGAAGTGGCTTTGAATTTGAACATAATAACATGTCTCTTCATCTAAAGGCAGAACCTCACAAGGGAGTGGACAGCAATTCTGTAGATATCAGAAATTTAGGATGTGATTCTGTTCTACCTTTCTATTATTAAATATCGGGTCAGTTTTACATTAAAGACAATAAGTAAGAACAGTTTAATTATGGAATAGTAAATGAAATTAACTTTACTTATAAAAAATGAAGAAATATGAAAAATAATGAACAGAATCTGCAAAAATGTTTCTGATCCAGGTCAGATCTATCCTGCAGGGGCTCAGTGCAAAAGCACCTGTCGCTTGTGATACATGAGCCAAGAAAACAACACACTTCTGTCTCCTAACACACACAGACATGCAGACAGGACTTTGCAGGTATGAATAAGATGCAGATTATAGAAACCAAACTGAAATCTGATTCCACTGTGAACCAGCAAAAACCCATTCTGGTTTATTGTTAAAAACACATTAGACCACTTCCACATCCATCTTGAAATCCCGTGCTTAAATTTTCTGAAACTTTTGAACCGGATTCCTACATCTGTGTGTCATTACATTTAAATCTTTCTGGAAGAATACAAGTCCAGATGAGGTTGATTTGAGAACCTGACTCCTTTAATAATGTCTCTTTAGAAGTTTTTTAGATGTATAAGTCAAAGTAATCTATTCCAACACATGTGTTTGTTACAAATAAACAATCACAAACAGCTTCTGACGTGTTCATTAGCAGATCATCTCATTTGTGGATGTGTCTCCTCTTACCTGAGGGAAGGGGTGGATGATGGAGATGAGAGAAGAATGAAGTCGAGAGGAAAGATGATGGAGGGAGACTGGAGAAGACACAAGGTCTGGAGACTGGAAGTAAGATGAGCAAGCTGAGGGGAAGGTCACAAAAACACTTTTATAGCTGCCTTCAGACACATGCACCCTTGTCCCACGTATCTCTGGTGTCTCATCCCCAAATCTCTATTTTGAGAAGAGGGGTTTGTCAAGACGTGACGCAAACATGGTCGGTCTATTAATAATTGCACTTTATCTGACTTCCTTCAGACCTTTTCTACTCTCGAAACGTCTTTGTTAGCTTTGTGTAACACCTTAAAGGACATGTTTGAGACTTTTCGTTCTTTCTCTTTAAACATAATAATTATGGAACAACAGGTTGTTACTATAATTTTTAAAGTAAAGTGTTTTACTTTTTGATTACTCTGTTTTGTTCAAATCATGTAAACAAAGACAAAAAAGAATATTTTTCTTAAAAAAGAACAGACTAGGTTGCTGGGAACAGACAGAATTTTTAGTAATGTTGTAGAATTTAATGATTTTTGATTATTTATTATTATTTTTAGTAATATTTGTGACTAATAAATAAAGGTTTGTTTAGTTCACACCCTAAATAGTGGTTGATATACTGCCATGTTTTGGTTAAAAAAAGAAAAAATTACATTGAACATAAGCGCACTGAAATTAAAGACGTTCTTGATCTAATATTGAAGGAATAATGTCCAAAATGCACAGGTGTAGCATGTTTAACTCTTCACTTAAAAGCCAACAGAAAAAAGTAACTGCAAACTTCATTTTTCTTCTTTTATTTCAGATTTTGTTTTATTGCTTTCACGATAATCTGAAACAAATGATGTTTTCATGATATTTAAAAATAAAAAAGGTATACTGCAATAAACTCCACTAAATGTCACGTTATTGCTACTAATGTCTGGCATGTTTTGTTTACACTGCCACTAATGCCGCAGTTATGGAATTTCCTAATTAGTTTTAAAAAAATCTTTAAGGAAGACCACCTTAAAGATCCTGATCATTGACTGTATATGAAAACTGGATCAAGTGAGTGTGACATCATCCATAGAAAATTATTAACTTCCGCCTTAAACAAAATGAAGTCAACTCAGTTGCCATTTTTTTAGCGTTACGGATGTTGCCATGTTGGAGCCAGACGATGTCGGTAAGCAGAGATTGGTCAGAGTCAGTCCAAGTCATTGTTTCTGTGCCAACCACTCTGAGAGTAACAGCAGCAGTATCAAGTCAAAACCATATACAGTATGTGAACCTGATTATGTTAGTAAAAATGTATAAAATCGATCAGAAAGAAACCATTGTCAGTTTCTCTTCCTGCTGTGTTTTCTACTGTTTTTGTCTTTTTATGTACAAGTGATGCAAGCGAAAAACATCCAATCACAAAGTTGCTGTTACAGTTGGCTGGATGTGAAACACAGGAAGGAATGTGTATATTGAATTTTTGCTTATTGGAACTCCAAAGAAAACTTTTGAAGTATGCAGTTGTAAAAATACTGTAATGCAAAACCTTTTTGAACTGTTGTAACTTCTTTGCCATTTTCAGCTTTTGCTTGAGAGTTTCTTTTAAGACTTATACTCCAATAGTTTGTTCAGATCTATTTTAAAAGTGTTCCCAGTGTTTTTTTTAATTATGATTATACTGTTTTTAGCCAAAAAACAAAAACAAAACAGTGCTATTTTCTAGGACATAGTTTGTGCAGATCAGTTGGCGTTCATTAGAAATTCGTCTGAGTTGTGGGGCAAGACTGTTGGCACAGAGTATGAGTGAGCCTGACTTTACTTCCCATCATCCCTCTGTTTACACTCTCTCTCTTTCTAGTTTACAGCCCCTCACAACCTTAACCTAACTTTACCGGTGCAACAAAAATTGTGAGCAATATTGGAGTTTTCTAACTTAACAGTTTTGAGTCAGATTCCAGCTCAGACGAAGAAAACAAAAATGTTCATGGATTTATTTGTCTGCAAGTTGATGCTCACAGTAGGATTTTTTTCAATTTTTTTCTGGTCCTGATTCATAATAATTTGAATGATGAAATACTCAAAAATAACATTTAGAATTTTGGCCTCCATCATGAGAGAAATTCCACAAAACATGTTGAAAACACCAAAAATACTCTTTAACAAACAACCTATTGACATTATATTTTGTTGGAGCAACTGGACTACCATCTGAGGTGTTAGTGGACACCAGAGGAGCAGACAGTTTTAAAACTCAACAGGTTAGAGGGGATTGGCTAGAAGAAGCTGCGTCGAGCTACGATTGGAGAGTGGCTCAAAAGAGAAAACCAACAAATGATCAGACTATAAAAAGAGTTTTCTTTGCTCTTGAAAATCTTTGCCATAATAAGCAAACAGGATATTGATCTTCATTTCCACATTGTCTGTATTTCCTCACCCGTGAACACACTGGCATCCTGCATTGCCAAATATCTCTTGGCTTCCTTTGATGGTGAAACAGAATCCGTGAAAGAAACAGTTGCTCCTTTATTTAAATGTTTGTAGATTATTAAATCTTGATGAACATTCATAAGCTCTGTTGCCTTTCCATGTGCTAAAAAAAATCCTGCTGAACTTCCTCTTAATACCACAAAGTTTTCTTATAATATATGATTATAAACTGCTGGGATCAAATTACCCTGTTGCCCCAAGTATTCATTTATTTTTCTCATCATTTTAAACCCAATTATGTGCATCTATCAGCTGTAGCTTTTGTGTTGCTCATTTGTTGCAATCTGTCATTTAAAAATGTGTCTGTGCTATTCTCTGTCCGCCCCCCTCCCCTTCACCACCACATTAAAAACTCTCCAGCATCTTGTCCGCGCCGCCTCTTCCCTCCCATGAGGGCTCTCCTACAATGCCAGAAAGTGCTTATGGGGGGTAATTCAATAGAGAGGAGAAATCCAGGAGGCCCTCGCCGAGCACAGAGGGGACAAAAGGTCGAGGCAGGACAAAACAGATGAAGACAATTCCATCTTATTTGATCTAAGCTGTTTCATTTAAGCTACTTCTTCAAAAAGACACAATAAGACTCAGATAGTTTTTTTCCTGATAAAAATATATCAGTGTCGTTTGTTTTTTTCAAACACTAACAACACAAAAGTGAAGAATCAAGCAGAAATTAAAGCTGTGAGCTGTGTTGGATG
Source organism: Oryzias melastigma (assembly GCF_002922805.2). Lineage (NCBI taxonomy): Eukaryota > Metazoa > Chordata > Actinopteri > Beloniformes > Adrianichthyidae > Oryzias > Oryzias melastigma. The sequence goes on along the minus strand of NC_050512.1, from coordinate 9,908,422 downwards.
GTCACAACCCGCCACGGATACACTGGTTTTGTTATAGTGATTCCAACTGTTTTTTTTTTTTTTTTGCAAAATTAATTTTTAGCAGGTTTATTTGTTACCACGCCCATGTTATCATTTTATTGTTGTAATACTGTTTTTTACATTGTTTTGTTCAGTGTCAGCAGAGAACTTACGGATGCTCTTTATATGATATTCCGATAAAAACTGTCCGAGCTAGCTAAGATCGCAACATTTGCGAACTCGCCACGTGCACGGCATTTGCATTTTACATCTTCTTATTCCAGCTATTTTTCCACGGTAGGATTACAATGATGCTTCAGAAGTGACAAGACAGTTGATGAAAACCCAAGGACAACTTTTCGTTTGTAGCTTGTTACTATAGATGCTTTTTTAAAAGAAATTCAAGATGGCGGCACTTTTCCCAAGGTCAAAGGTGAAGGAAACTTTTGTGGTGGTTGTAGACTGAAGCTGGTGGGATGTTGGGGAAGTTTCACACACACAAAATTTTTGTTTTACTGTGAAAAAATGAGAAAA
>NC_050512.1:9873104-9907725 GCF_002922805.2 Oryzias melastigma | reverse complement strand
TTTTAGCGGTGGGCATATTCACTATGCTCAAAATTGATTTTCGCCGGGTACTAGATGTGTGCAAAGTTTGGAAAGTTTGGGGTATGTGGTAGTGGTGAAATTCTTGCTCAAAGGTGCAGAAATGTTTACAACTGCGAAAATAATATGGTCCTTGCAGTTAGGTGTGTTGTATTATAATATGTTTTTGTGTCATTTTGTAAAAGAATTAGAGTAACTTTGTGTGTTATTTGTGCTTTTACACAATATAAGAAAACAACTTCTAAATACTCAACTAACAAACCACGACAATGATTGTAGTGCGATGTAGATCTGGATGAAAGCTGTCTGATCCACAGATCAAACTGAAAATAGAGAGAAAGTGAGAGGCTCACTGACAGACAGAGGGGGGAGAGGAATCAGATGCAGTTCTTAATGAGCAGGAGGCCAATGCAGCAACAGGTGCTGCATGAGGTCACGGCAGGCGCAGCGGCCAGCCATAGCTGTCAGTGTGAGCACATAGGTGTCACACTGTTCGCACAGAGGGGGCATCCCTCGTCTGCACACCCACAGATTAGCAGGTAAAAATAAAAGAGGGGGGACCCAGAAACTGTTAGGAGGAGCAGGTTTTAGAGGTGTGCTCGCACAGGTAACACTGTCGGTTTAGACACAATAGCTAAAGCTCCTGTGAAATTCTTTTTTGGCCATTTGAAGGCTTTATTTCTACCACATAATATTTTCTTCTATATCAATAATGAATCAGATAAATCCAATAGTCATGAGATCAATTCTAAAAGTGTTTCGAGTGGTGCTAAAGTACGTGCTAGCAAGTAGCATGCTAGTTTGGCTCATAGTCAATATATATATTTTATCAATGTATTAAAACATGACTGATGTTACTCACATGTATTTACATGCGACCAGCACAAAAACTGATGGAAATTCATGTAAAGAAGAAAAAAAATGTACATGGATCTGGCCGTCTACAGGGGGATGCATCAGAATTGAGTATATTTTTTACTTAACAAATAAGCTCTTTATCAAACTACATTTTTTTCTGCTCCTGAATCACATTGATTCAAATAAAGAAATATTCAGAAATGCAATTTTAAGCTTATTTTTCTTTACATATGTACTCCATCATGAGGAAAATGCCACAAGAACTTAGTAAAAACACCAAAAACACTATTTTCATTGGAGAGGGTCTTTAAGAAAACATATACAGTAATGTTTTGGTGTGAGCAAGAGCATATCTGACATCCTTAAAGGTGTCTGAAGATTTCCTCTGGTCGTCAGTGCAGCTGTGCTTCCATCTTTACAAGCTGAGCGTGAAAGAGTGGGAGAATAAAATCTTTTTTTCCCACGTATACACAATGGCTTTGGTTGGAGTGATAAATTTAGCCCTAATATGAGGGCTTTTGTGAGAGTAGGAGTGCGTGGGACATGATGAATTGTTGTAAATTCAGTCAGTTTTGCACAAAGTTTTGCACATTTGATCATTGGCAGATGGTCATGCTGGATTTTTTAAACATTGTCATAACTAGTAAGAAAATATAAAGCGTGGGACTGTAACTCTTACATGAATGAGTGTGAATGTGTAGAACTGGCTGCATGGTTGGAGATACTGTGGTACTCTGATGTATGCTGATGACTTGGTGGTCTTTAGCCCAGTTCAGCTGGACTCCAGCAGCAATTTAATCTGAGTACAGTGAACAATGTGATATAAAATATAATGCATTGAAAATTGCATTTATGACAAAAGAGGACAAATATATGCCATGTCCAGACTTCAAACTGTCTGACAATATCCTTAGTGTCTAAATAAATCAAATATCTGGGTCATGTGATCACTCACTGTCTTTCAGACGACAAGGACATGTATCTTCAGTGCCAAATTTTATATGCACATGCTAATCTATTGTCAAGGAAATTTGGTTCTTGTTCCATTGAAGTGAGACTGACCTGATTTAGAGCACACTGCACTCCACTGAAAGCAATTCGGACACTACGCGCACCATGCACCAAATAAGACCCCATTGCTTTCTCAAAGCAAAAACCTAATTAATATGAACATTTTTCGAATAATATTTATGAATCCACCGATTCTGATAATGAAAACTAGGATGGTTTATGAAAAATAAATAAAAAATCATTTGTCACATTAAAAAATGCTCAAAGGCAATGCATTGTGGACTATATTCACTAATCTAATCTGGATAGATGCACACTAGTTTTTTGCAAAGACTTCTGGGAAATTTCTAGGACACGTGAATTTGAAATTTTTTATTCGGTCAGTTCTACAAAATGGTAAATGTCCTATCAAGTGCACTAAATAGCAGTGAATTTAACGCTAAATGGTTGTAAATAGATTCTGTGTTTCCTATTGAAACATGGGGGGAAGGGGTAACGCAGTCCAATTCTCGTATACAGTCAATGGTCGAAACAGCCATTCACTGTGCATTTGAACTCTATATATGTTACATTCACAGATTCACACATTTACTTGGTTTGGTTTGCTTTTGCACACCTGGAATGTCCAAAAGTCACAGAAAATCAACAGCTGCTTGTTTGGGTCTAGTATTATCAGAAAATATTGACCAAGAAAATGAAAAAAAAAAGTACAGCTAGTTCTCTGGCTGTAAATATATATTATTCTAGAAGCGTTTGCATTATATTGGTGGCTTTTTTATGTGCCTGATTCCCATAATGCACAGCACTCTAGTCACCCACTGTCCTCAGTTTACATCGACTCTATTGCTAGAAAGTTAATGTGCACATCAGGGCGAAAAGTGCATCGGGCTTCAATTGCATTGAATCCAAGACCTTCATTTTGACCACAGTTCACCTAAAAATGCTTCCACACTGGTCAAAAGAGGAGCTATGTAAAGAACAGGAAGGGAAAAGTATATTTAGAACTTCTGAACTTAAATTTCAGCAGGTCTTTTTGTGATTTCAGTAAAAAAATCTACTGCTTTTGTAAACAGTGCTCCTTTTGCAGAGCATCCTGATTCATTTTACCAAAGGACCCAACACCAGCGCTTTGTCTTTAGTAATGCTCAGCCTCAGCATTTTGCCTTCCCCTGAAGTTGCTATGGGAACCAGCTGTCAGCCTGGTAAACACAAAGGGTGTGTTTGCTGAGACCTTCTGTCAGTTTCACTCCTTGTGTTTCTGTGTGTGCGTTTGTCGGCGTGTACCTGTCAACTGAATACCTGACTATATTTCATCAGCAGACGCTTTACGGCGCGCTTCTGTTTCAGAGTTATATTCCAAGGCCGACAGGCAATAAACTGTATACAAACAGTCACTGTATATCTAAAACACACACTCAAGTACACAATCCACACATTCTCTGACACACAGAGTTGCGCCAGCACAACAGACTCCAGCAGCTGGTCTGACCTTGAAGATAAATACACCCTTGAAAAAATGCTCCTGCAATTCATGGCTGGCGATGGTGTGTTACACGAGCAGCGTTTCCAAAGATCCATTTCCAGCTACATGTAAATAGATATGGAGTCAGAGTGTGCAGCACTCATACACCCTCGCCTGCATTTGTTTGTGTCCTGCACCCGCCCCGCCTCTTTGTTTTACGGCTTTTTCTTAGCGCTCCATTCCTCCAGGAAATATTGAAAAATTTTTCCTAGAATCACAACAACTTTTATTCCCTCATCAATCACATAAAATAAGATCTTAGCTACTTTGTTACCAAACAGCTGTCATCTCTTTTCCTCTCTGCTTTCATCATTTGTATTTGAGTGACAAAACAAGAAGTTGTTGCACTAAAGAAGCAGCTGCTGAAGTTTTTATGTGGTGAGTCGCTCGTCATGTTAGAAAAGGAAAGGAAGATGATCCGAGCGCTATAGGAACATTTATAAACTGAGTTCAGATTCTAAGCTCCAAAAAATGATTTACTATACTGACACCTGCTGTTAGAAGCATTTACCTTCCACATAATGCATTAGAAGCAAAAATGAAAAGATGATGATGATGAGAGCAGCCAAAATGTTGGTTTAAGCTCAAAACCAACTTGTCTAAACTTTAGAGACGGTGATCTGAGAAAGAGAACGGACACAGAGCTGAAGATGTTGAGGAACGACGAGGATGGAAAGGATCAGGAGTGAAAAATTGTTACTGAATACAATAATTAATTCTTATTTGAATGGATGCTTTTTTGCATCCAGCTGCAGGTACAATACTGCAAATCACATAACACATTTGATAAACAAATTAGAATCAATGAGAAACACATTGATACTGATCCTTGCAAGGGGACGTCTTAAGGGGCTCCTTCTCAGGGAAATCAACCAATCAGTGCATAGTCTCCCTATCAATACAAAATGCTTAACAAAACTCTCCACATTTAAAAAAACAAACTAAATCTTGTCAGCAGTGCACCCACATTGCATAAATATCCTGTGCTGAAGCATATAAATTAGAGTTTTGTCTTGTTGTCTTTTAATCATCTATTTATTTATTTATTTTTTTTTTATTGATGGTACTCTTGGTATTTTTTCACTGTTCATCTATGATTTCTGTAAAAGCTCTTCTAGGGACAAGTGTTGCGAATTAGCCATGGCTATAAACACTGTGACACATGCATCAGATTGTTTTAACATAATGATCTCAGTTTTTGTTTTGTATTTGTCCCTATTACATAAAAAAAGAAAACGTTAGCCACTTGAGAAAAGAAAAAGGAAAAGTTTGTATCCCTCAGGTCCGCTCTGTGTCGGTTTCTTATGAGATACATTGATTTGGTTGGGAGCCCTGAAGGTAAATTGTTCTCTTTAGAGACTAATTTTTTGTATTTGTCTCTTTATTAAACATTGCTAATCTTATAACTTGATTTTGATTACTTTTGCTGAGCTCAGTCTTCTGAAAAGGAGACCAAGGATACAGCAAATACAAAAGTATTGAACCCAGACTGAGAGGCTTTAAATCACTAGTTTGGAGGGTTTGACTCTTTAACACTGAATCTCAGGAGATTTGTGTCCCCACGTTTGACCTTTGACTCCCTGTTAGTTATGAGTGCTTTATCTGTGAAGACTTTCATTCATCCAGAATGCTCCAATAGCAGAAAATGTTTTAAAGAGTTTCTCCTAACTTGCTTTTAGGTTGAAGACGACTTCCCTCTTTTCCAAATTAAAACTCTAAAAAAGTCTTCAACTTTAGGTCCAAAGGAACTTTTTAAAGAAAACTTTTTTTTATGCTAGTGAGTTTCTTGCAAATTTGATTTCAGTATCTGGTGCAGCAAACTGTGATCCAGTGATTGGGATTACAATTGTTTATTGTGTATTTTGTAGCTTGTCCCTCATTGTGTGTAGGTGATCATTTGTGGATTATTTGCAGAGTTGTTTCAATCAATTTATGAAAACTCATGTAGAGAGAATGGTGTAATTAAAGCAACAGATGGTTTAACGTGGTGAGTTTAATGTTACACACATAAAAAGGAGACATTCACAGGAAAATTAGACTGTTAGAAGGTTAAAAGGTTCACTTCCAAAACTGTAATTTTCGTCCTGGTAAAAAAACACAAATTTGACAAAATTTTCTTGCCTTCTCAGCTTTCAACGAACTTTATGACTTCAAATGAGTGCTTTTTGGTTTTCTGTACATGTATGCATTTTATGCCACTTTTACTTCCTCTTTTTAACATCTGTGCAGACGAAGTGTAACTTAGTGGAATGACACGTCTCTGGGTCACTTCAGAAGAGGAAAACCATGTCACCAATTAATAGTGATAAAGGACTTCTTTGTGTGTGATTGTGATGTCATTAGGGGTGGTGAAAGTTATACTATGCTCAAAAGCATCTGTGGGATCCAATATTGGTTATCAAGCAATAGGCAGTATTTGGGAAACTCATTGCATTAACACAAAAGTTTATTAAAATGTAATTGACTATGATTGATCAACAATTCACGATATAGTTAAACAAGCAACCCCACAACCTTCTTTCGATATGATGACCTGAATCAGAAATAGTTATTTTAGTTCTAAAATGCTCTGATTGTGTGTCAATATTACAACAAAAAGTTCTTTCTAAGGAAGATTTATTTTAGTTCCCGTTAAAACTCTACACATGAAAAGGTGGGAGTGGGAGAATGGGAGAGTTTCCAGACTTGAATGTTTTGGAACATTGTGAAAAATTATGCATTCATTTAAAATAATATGATTTTTAAACTTTTATGCCGCACCTTTTAATGTAAACTCTAAAGCTTTATATTCTTTCTAATGTACAAAAATGTAGACAAGATCAATGGATAATTTTGTGTTTCATTTTTGCAAGCTTAAATTTGTCATTATTTTATGTTTTATAAGATTCATTTAAAAGCTTGGTGATCATTAAATGTACAAACCAGAAAAGGCCAAATCCCAGAGCCCTGGACACAACATATAAAATAACAAATTGTTCCATCAAATCAATAACTTGTGGCCATAAATGAGAATTTTAAGCGAAGACCTTTTAGTGTTTTGTTGGCATAAATTAGCCATTTGTGAAAACAAATTAAGATTTTGTTTCCATCAATTAGCACTTCATGGCAACAATTTACTATTTTGAGCACACAAATTACAATTTTGAGACTATAATTTAACCCTTTAACACCGGAGCTCCAGTGTTTATGTTCTCTGGTTGACTGTAATATTTTAATTATTAACACGATCAACGTAATTCCAGCAGATTCTGAAGGAGAATATCCCCCGTGGACGTTGAAATGTTACAGTATAAGATTTTGTGTTTAGGCGTCACCGGCAGCGCCTCAGGTGTTAAAGGGTTAAGCACAGGCTTAATTGTGGGCACAGGAAAGCATTTTGAATTTTGTGTGCACAAATCAGTATATTGTGGCGCAATATAGCATTTTGTGCACACAAATGTGCATTTTGTGGCCCCAAATTGGTCTTTTGAAAACATTTTTTTCCTGCATTCAAATTGTTTTTTTTTAACACATAAATTATTATTATAATTTTTTTTAGCATTTTTGTATCTTTATTTAATTCTCACTGATTTATGTATTCACTTATTCGTTTATAACGTCATGTCCAGGGCTCCATACATAAAGGAATGAAGGCGGCATTTGTTTTTGGGGAAGTGTCGTTTCCTGACTGTCGCGCTTCTTCCGCACTTGTTGCGCCTCTCTTGGTTTCAGTACAGCGGCTGCAGCCCGAGCTGAGCGTTTGAGGACTTTGACCAACAACTCAAACTTTCCTCCCTTCACAGTTAAGTCCTGCTCTGTCCGTGCGTCAGGACGCAGCAGCAGCGCAACAACATGTCTCAGCCGCAGCGGTTACGGGATCAGAGGTGAGTCGGTCTGGATGGACGTCGCTGTTCCTCCTGTTGCTCTCTGAAGTCATGCGGGGTCACAGAGCGCATGTGCGCAGTCAGGGCGTTCGGATTCATTTGCTCCAAAGATGCAAAAAAAAAGAAAATAAAAAAAAGTTTGTCGTTTTTTTTTAATTTATTTTTTTAACTAAAGAAACTTGGCAAAAAACTTATAAAGTAGTAGCATGTATTGAAAAGTGCACATATAAATGAAAAGAAAAATATTCAAAATGTTAAATGAAACTTCTTATCTGGCTAATTTATTACTATAAAACAAACAAACTTGTTAGATCTATTTAAATTGAAACTTTTAAAAATTTTACTTAATTGCCCCAAAGCTGCACTGAAATAAACAGTTTCATAATACTGCTATAAACATTCTTTTGTCTGCTCATTTCAATAAATATACATGTTTATTTGAAGATATTATAAAGTATAGTCTGTGCCATTTGCTGAAATGATGTTTCTGTTTTTCAGTGACTTTGATCAGCTGCCGGACAACATTCCTGTCAGTGCCACCATTGCTGACACTGAGGAGAAAAGAGGTTTTATCGACTACTATGTAAGTATATTCATTACATAAAGTTGTTTCTAAAAAAAATGTCTCAAACTTGTATTCGTCTCTCAGAGGTTTGTAATTGAGGTGAAGACTAAAGGAGGGAGCAAGTATCTGATCTACAGGAGGTACAGGGAGTTCTTTAACCTCCACCAAACTCTGGAGGCTAAATACTCTCCTGGTGACGCAGAGAGACCCGCTCCAAACACCTGCGTCCTGCCTTCTCTTCCAGGTGAGTTCTTAGAAAAGGGAGCTGGCTGGTGTGATCAGATTTTACATTGTTAAAATATTTTCTTGTCAGGTTGGCCGCAGAAAAAAAAAGAAACTCTTCACACCCTGTGGTTATGATTTGAATCAGACTTATGCAAACACGACTTTCAGTTGTCATTTTCAAGTTGCTGGTTAAAGGTAAAGAGAAACTTGTGGTCAAACAGGTTTTAGCCAAAACAATCACAGAAACAAACAGTCAGATGTTTGTTTCTGTGACTTATTTGTCGATGTATTTTGAGCAGGATGGGATTGAAAAATGAGCGGACAACTTGTTTTCTGCAGCAGTTGTAAACAGAAGCGTCCAGATGTTTATGGTGCCTTATTATTCTACAAAATGTCTACAATCTTTTATTTTCAGAGTATTATATATATTTTTTTGTACTTTGGACTTGATCACATCAAGAAAATTACAGTTTACAAAAATTATAGTTTTTAAAAATAGAGGAAATTTTCCAAACAAACTGTTAATTTCTTGAATTTATATGTAGAAATATGAAAAGAAAACCTCTTCTTTTTGTGTTTCTTTTGAGATTTGGACAGTTTGGAGAACCTTTTTTTTTTCATTTTGCATCATTCACGTTTTTAATCTAATAAAAAAAACATTCCATAAAGCCAGAAGACTAAAATGGCTTTTTAAGTATCTCAGTTACGAGTAGTTATCTGGAAACTGCAAGCTTCCCACTTTTTCCTTACATAATTTTTTTTGTTTGTATTTTTTTTTTTTTTGTTGGAGATGACATCTTGCTCACTTAAGGCTTTTTAATATTAATTCTATAAATCTTTATAATAATAACAAAAAAAATGTGAGGTACAAAAATAGTACAAAGAACAAAAACCAAATAAACAAAAGCAACATTATTGTTAAACCGTAATTTTCTTTCATTTGAATGGACAAGCACACATTAGGCGAACTAGTTGCCTGTCCGACTTCTGCACACTTAATGTTGAAACACTCCCAGGTTTGAGCAACAACTGTTTCAATCCAGCTTCTGCAGAAGTGCAGAGAAGGTCAGAAGGAGACATTTCAGAATGTCTCTGAGAGGATACAGAGAGAGGAGCTCTGGCAGAAAAGTGTGAACTGAGAGCTGTGATGATGTAACAGGGATGTTTCTTAAAGACTCACTCTTATGAAAATTGTGTTTTCGGTGTTTTTAACATGTTCCTGCCGCATTTTCCTTCATGATGGAGGACAAATATCGCAACAATTAGGTTTAAAATAGAATTTCTGAGTATTTCTTTATTCAAATTGTAATGAATCAGGGGCAGATTAATTGTGGCTTTAAAAACAGCATATTTGTATTGACTAGATCCATGTTACCAGAATAATTTTCTGCACAGGACCTTTGACCTTTGATACAGTCGACCATTACATCCTCTTGAAACACTGGGTTGGGGAATCTGGAAACTACTTTGCCTTAAAGCTGTACGGTAGATCATTTTCTCGTGCATTTTCTAAGTTTAAGTCCTCCTTTGCTTCCCTCACTTCTGGTGTATCACAAGGGTCTTTTTTGGGACCTCTATTGTTTATTTTATATCTACTGCCTTGACGGCATATCTTAAGTTTTTTTTTTTTTTTTTGTATATTTCTTACCATTGTTATGTGATATCTTACCAATGATAACTTTCTCCAACTAAATGAAGCTGAAACTGAGGTCCTCGTCTGTGGTCCTGACGAGGACCCCCAGATAGTCTTTGGTTAGTCCTAAGATAGGCTTGGTCCACTTGCTTCCTTTGTCAGACTTTTTAATTCTGTTTTTATATTCCATGTTTTAATTTGTTCAGTCCATGAAGCCTCTAGAGCTGCTAACAAACATGTTAAGACAGTGAGTAAAGATAGAGAAGTCAGGGGAACCCTTCATTGCCTCATTTGTGAAAGCTCACTTTCAAATCTTTACTCATTCTGCCGTGAACAGGCAGTTAAAGAGGAAGTGATTGTTTTTTATAGTCACAGCAGGCCCTTCTTCCCCAACGAGGCACCTGAACCCATCTGATCATGATTAACAGCGTCTTTGTCTTCTGCATTTTGGGTTTATTTTTGTTTGTGGTTGAATTCCCATCAGGACTAATACCATACAAGCTGTTGATTATCTAAAATGACAGAATTACAGCTTGGTTTTGGTGAAACAACAGGAAAGGTGCACATCCCTACCTTCTGTTAGGCTCAGGAAAATAATTGCGCTCCAGGATAATTAGTTATGAGTTGCATAGTGCGAGTAGACCCCGAGGATGTTCTCACATGATGCACTGTGGCCTTTACTGAAGTGTGTCTGTTCGCCCTTTCACAAATGTGAAAATATGCTGTTTTTTTGTAGCCCTGCCATCTGGTTAAACCTTGTCCTTTTATTTTATCTCTCCGATGAAAATGAATCACTGAAGAGCACACATTTTTTAAAACATATATCTTTTTAACAGAAAGGAGCATCCTTGTTGGGTGTGTTCCTACAACTATCTAGACCATCTCTACATACCTACATGTATTGAATTGCTGCCGTATGATTGGCTGATTAGGTGTGCCTAACGAAGTGGCCAGTATATTAATACACTTAACAAATTAGTTTGTAGCTTTAGTGATATTTTTTGATGATCAAACCATTTGCTCTCCCTTCATTATCAGAACTTTTACAGAGACACAAAAGTTGTGCACTAATTACTCTAATGGCTTCTCCATCAGTGGTGTCTGCTGAGCTTCAGTAGGGTCTACAGGCTTAAACACTAAGTAGATAATTGGCTTCTTTGCAGTCCTGACTCTGTTCATGCAAAGAAATATGTTTTAGCTCTAAAACCACATTTCTGCTTCTCACACCTTCAAAAACTGCAGAATTTTTCCTTCATCTTCACACCCACTGAGGATATGCTCTCACTTTGTCCTGGCTTCTGAAGCTGCTGCTAACACCATTGTAGTATGAAGTTGTGCGACGGTGAGGTTTTAAGTTTCTAATTAGACTGAAGAAAAGGGAGGGAAGATGAGAGAAATGCTACACAAACAGAAGAGAGTGTCTAGACATCCAAGCAAAAACTTTGTCGAGATCTGCTACTGGCTGTTATCAAATGCAGCACTTTGAACTAGGAAAGGTCAGCTAATGGAGTAGTGGTGCATTTTGGATTCTAAAGAGGCCTATGTAGGGCTAGACAATCGACTAATTTGGATTTGATGTTAAAGAACATTTATTTTTGGGAAAATCTGGATTTTTTTTTTCTCCGAACACTCTTGTCTCTTGTTCTTTTTGTTCAAATATTAGATTTTATTTTTAGGCCACATCACTCAGCTATAGGCCAATGTGATACTTTGACATTTATTCTGTCTTTTTTAAACGAGATTAAACCTCACTAACTGTGTTGCTCTGTGAGTCTTTGTTTTCATTTCATCTGCTCTGCTTTTATTCAGCTCATGTTCTCTCTGTCTGAGAATGACCATCAGTGTCCAGATTGATTACTCAACACCCCAAAGGGTCTCTAAACACTGATGTTGGTGAAAATAGGAAGTTTGTGTGTGTGCACCAGTGTGCTTTCAAGCAATCTATTCACAAATGTAATTTATATTTTTTTAGATAATTAATAAGCCTATTTGTTGTTTTTCTTTAACAAAACACACATTTGTTCAGTAGTTTTGTATTAATATTGCTGAAATAGTCACAAATAGGCCAGGTGGTACAAAACAAAATTTACTGAAAAATTAGTTTAAGACTTTATCAGAAAATTAAAAAAATGTTCTGTATTATGTATTGTTGTGTTCGTTTTTTTTATTTTTTTATTTTAATTTGCATATTTATCATGTTAATGTAATAAATGTTAACGTAAATATTGCTTCAAAAGTTTTTTCTAAGGTGTGTGCAGGGAAAACTTGAATATTTTGAAAGCTATTTCGTTTCTAAATTTGAAGAGTATTTCTTTTCTACAAATTCACATTTCTCATCTGCCAGCTTAACGCCTGCTGGTTTAATTGTAGTGTCAGATCTCATCAGGATGGCAGGGGACTAAAGGAGGCAGAGGTAGATAGAAGAGGATGGGTGATGGGCATATGGGCAGTAAAAAATAATGAAAAAAGTAATCAAGTGGATTTAGCCAAAATGAACTCGTTCTGATTAATGGAGAAGCAAATAATTGAAGCATCTCGACATCAGTGAATGTTGGGCTCTGTTTCATTTGTCTGCGCTCCATGGTGGCCTTAAGTACATTCTCACAGCGTTTAACTGGAAGAGGCTTTGGGAGTCGGTGTGAGGTGAGCGTGTGATTCCTCATTAAATAAGCAAGTGGGTTTGTGTGATTGAGTGAGGTATTACAGTTGGAGTGAATGAGATGAGAGGGAGCAAGAGCAGGTCTAGAGGACTGAATATTACGGCTGAGAGTCATTTGGATTTCATAGATTTGAAATGAACACCAACGATAGGCAGGCTTGAATATGGGATCTGATAAAGTCTCAGAGAAATGCATCTTATAGACGAATTTTGTTCTGTTTAGAAATATTTTCTAAAGAGGAATTTAAATTAGTTAATTTTACATTGGATATTTTAACTGAGAATGTACAACTGATAAATGTGTAGCTGTAGGTTAGTTAGTGTAGTTTTGTTTTATTAACTAGTATTATTGATAGGAATGTTAGATTTTTTTTAGGATGAAGTCAAATGTTCTGACTGACGTTTCATGACTTTTAGCATTTTTATTTTGTTTAATCAAACACTGTGTGGTAATTGAATTTTTCTTTGCCTGTTAAAAAAATGATGAAAATCATGTTATTGTGGTATCATGGAGAACATAAGCAACAGTATATACAGACACTTAACCTAAAATTGCATTTTGGAGTATTTCTTCATTGAAATTGTTGACAATCAGGAGCAGACAAAAAAAACCTTTATTTTAAAAAGATAGTAGTAATAACTCCTAAAAAACTCTCTTTACAGTACTTTTGCACACAAACACCTATTGTCCCTTATTGTTCCCATATAAGTTGTTTTAAGTTAATGACTATTTGCAATGATTTTGCAATTTCACTGCAAACTAAGATAAAAGGATTTCCATCCTCCCACCTTCAGAGCATAGTAAATGCAGCATCATTTGAATGTGAGGGAGGAGATGAAGATGGAGTTTTATGTTCTTAGAGTTACTTCTGTGATGTAACAAAACACCGGTTTGTTAATCTTTATAAATTAGTACAGCATGCTCCACAAAATAACAAAACAAACCAAACTTAATATATGATTTGACATTCTTAAACTTTTGAGAACTATAATTGCATACCAGAATTGATTGTTTTATGCTTAAAGTACATATTTAACTTCTTAAGAATTGTATTTATGTATATAGTATTTATTCATTTGTAATTGTGGCAACAGGAAAGGTCTACATCGGAAACAAGCAGGAGATTGCAGAGAGCAGAATCCCTGAACTCAACACGTACATGAAGGTAATATCATTTAATTTTATGCAAAAGGATTTTTATTTTTGTCTTTAGAGCAAAGCAAGGAGTTGTTGGCAAGCATGCAGCATTGTGCAGCGTGTAGTGCAGTAGCCTACATCTCAGTGGGCTGAACAATGCTGTAGGTGGATAAGCACTGACTTGGAAAATTCAGCAATAGTTTAGAGCCGGAGCTCAACATGTAGGCGCTGCAGCTCTCTTGTCTTTGCTCTGGCCTGTGCACACATCATGTCTACCTGACTTCAGCTGTGGGACTTTTGACATATTTCACCGTTGCTTCAGCACGAAAAAACAGGATTGGGTTCTTTTCACCCACTCAACCGCTGCTCTCTGCTGCTTTATTCTTGTTTTCCTCGCAACCTACAATGTTTTTTCTTTGCAGTCACCTTTGCTCGCACCTGTAACACTTATTGTTTCTCCTTTTTTTCCAACATCCTCCTACCATCCTTATATCCCCTTGCTTTTGCCTACAACTTAATTTTCCAACTTAAGTTCTGTTACCACACGTGCTGGCGCTGCACATCTCGCTGAAATTCCCTTGTCGCATATATCGCTCTTAGTATTCTTTATCACTTTTTAACTTTTTTTCCAGAGGTTGTTACATTTGCCAGCATGGCTGCTGCACGATGAGACTCTGAGGATTTTTTTCTACCAAACCGAGGAGGACAGTCTGCAACAACCGCGGGCCCTCAGACGTCTCCGCCCACCAACCCGTAAAGTGTAAGCTTCACAACTGACTGATACAAAGGTTTAGTAAGTAGTTTAAAAAAAAAAATAGACTTACAAAGATTGTTGTACTGCACTTCCTCACACAAAACAGCTTTTTTGTGATTGGTTCATACTGCTGTGGTCAAACGGGATTCTTTCAGCAGGAAATTAGGCAAAAGTCACAGTACTTCCCCTATTTGTTCATTCTGCTGTCTCTTTTGAAGACTGAATGAGTCAAAACATTATAGGAAAGTGACACGTTTTTTTCTTTGGTTACTCACTTTTACAGTTTTTTTTTTTTGGTTTCTATTAGAATCCTATGATAGCAAGGGTCCTATCCTGTTTATAAATATGAGACGATCAGCGTTGAGTGTTCTTAAGGGTTCAAAAGACAACACATTTTTGTTTTAGAGCACGTCATCTTGAGCTACATTGACACACCTCTTGACAATGCCTTTTCATGTGGCTACTTCTAATGAAAAGTCTATGTAAACGCGTGTATTATGGGTTTTCATGTTCAAAACTCTTGCGTTCACGCATAGCTATGCAAGTTTCTACGACTGTACAAAGCTAAGTTAAACCGGGTCGAACTTTGACCAATCAGGGACTCAGTCAGATTTAGTGATGCCTTTAGGACCACGTCCCTTTTAATTCAAGGAAGTGACAACTGGAGGAGAAAACATTTACTGCTGTTTGTGCCTGGTGGGAAATATTTGACACCAAGTCTTTCGTGTATTGGAATAGAGAAAGAAAAGGCAGATTTGCAAGATTTCTACCACTTCAATATTTTGCACCAAACCTCTTCCAACTGTAGGTGGTAGATATGTGCTAGTTACCAATAGAGAAAGAAAAAGAAGAAGAAGCCCCTCCCTACTTGTCTAGAGTGAACACCATATACTAAGCATGTGTTCATGAATGCGCTTTTTGCACGTTTTTCAACGTGCATCACATGCCCGGTGTGAATGCAGCATTAGAGCTTTAATTTCAGTCAAATGTTGACGTCAGTCGATCTTGGAGAGACAGCTGGCGCTGCACACAGCTCAGACGTACTTCTGGTTCCTCACTTTACTCAGGTCTCGTGAGCTGCGACCCAAAATCTCGTGAGCCCAAACTTAAATCTCATAGGTCGTGACTCAAATCTTGTTGGTTGATACTGAGGTCTCATGGGTCACAACTCAAATCTCGTGGGTTGTGACTCAAATCTCGTGGGTTGCAACTCAAATCTCATTGGTTGCAACTCAAATCTCATTGGTCGCAACTCAAATCTCATGGGTTGTGTCTCAAATCTTGCGGGCTGGACTCAAATCTCGTTGGCCACAACTCAAATCTCGTGGGTCGCAACTCAAGTCACAAGGGTGGCGGCTCAAATTTTGTGGGTCGCAACCTAAATCTCGTGGGTCACACTCAAGTTTTGTGGGTCTCAACTTAAATCTCGTGGGTCGCGACTCATGAGACTTAAATCGTGGCTCTCACATCCGTTAGCTGTGACTCGCAAACCGGCTCACCAAAGCTTTAATGCAATTTTATGGCATGAATTGAGCATTGGAGTGCGTTTTGACATGGCAGATTCATTTTATCCCATAATATTGTCTTGTAGCTCTCAGAAGGGTAAGATTTGTTGATAAAATGAGCGGATATGTGGCAGGAAAGGCCCTGAGTGCTGACTTCAGCCGTGATTTCATGGGATTTCGCGACCCACGAGATTTGAGTCACGGCTCATTGGACGTGAGTCAGGTGAGCCACCGGAAGAAGGTCGGAGCTGTTTGCAGCGCCTGCTGGAATCTTGACGGTTTGTTATACAAAACTAAAGTTAACACAATGTTTGATTAATAAAAGATAATAATTTCGTCTGAGCTTGAAAAGTGGATAATGTGACTTTTGAAAAAAAAAATCTGTTGAAGAGATTTGTCTGATATAAATTTAGGGCTTTTAAAACCTTGAAATGATAGTTTTGGCATCACTTTACTCACTAAGCACGTTATTAGTCGAGAGTTTGTTGACAATAATTAGTTTTTTGAATAAAACATTTCCCCGTTTATCTTCTAGAAAAACTGTTGAACAGCCAAAGATGGACCTCTTTTCCTCCCCCAGGGCTGAGGTAATTGCAGTTCCCTATTTTGTTGTTGCTTTGGTTACTGTTGTCATGGCCACCCACAGAAAAGTAAACTTAAAAAAGACGGACAAATGAAGAAATCAACCAAAGAAATATCTTATGACCCTTTGCAGGAGGTTTTAGGCATGACTGCATCTCATGACGAGCACACACATTATTTTTACACTATCTTGCCCAAAACTCTGCAAGACTTACAAATGACTCTAATACACACAAGCCTCTAACCTGTGACTCTGTCGACCTCCTCGATGATATGTGTCTCGCTTCACTTCTTGTTTTAATTTAGTATCAGTTTCACCTTCTTTCATTCTCCTTGTTCGTCTTCTTTCTCTCCCTCTTGCCCTAAATATCTTCCCAAAGTTTTTCTTCTTCATCCACTAGTTCCTGTCATTTTCCAAGGTCACCATCATGCCTTCCTTGCTCTGAATACTTTTCAGTCACATCCCATCATTATTATTCTGGTCATGGCCTCTTGCTTGATGCTATTAAGAAAATGGAAATTTAATCTTTTTTGCATTGTGGTTGTTTATCTATAAGCTAGCGGTGTGGATCAGATTGGGTTGACTCTCATCAAGGACCCCCGTCAGGTCAAAGAGGTTTTTTATTCATAAAAAAAGTGGTTGATTTAATCTGGACTTTTTTATTTATTTAGAAAATATGCTTATTTAAAGCACTTGAGAAAAATAATATTTACCACCACGTCATTGTGATCATAGAAGTTATTTTATTACTATACACAAATTTTGGAAGACGTTTTTTTTTTTTTTAGTGATGTTAAATATATTCCAGTCTTCCTCAACAATGCTTTAACCTTAATTCAGGTGTTTCTGTGAAGAACTTTGAATCATAAAAGCATATTTATTACCTCTGGCAAAACCAGGTTCGAGTTATTATCAAATCAAGTTTAAAAGTCAATACAAAAAACTTTTGTAGACTATTGTCACAAAATTTTGACATAGCAAGTTTTCATGCTTGGCTCTCAATAGTTCTTACATAACCTATCCAAGGACGTGAGTCAAGAGAGCTACTATCTGATCTGGAGACACTTAACATGAGACTGTTGAAAATCAACTCTGACAATTTAGAGAAAAAAAATGTATGAAAATTGACTCAGTCTGTTCAAATGTTCACTTATCTCTCTTATTGTCATATTGCAATGTGCCAAATGTCTCAAACTTTTATAATGGGGAAGATTTATATATATATATATATATATATATATATATATGTATATATATAAAGCCCTTTTTGATAGTCCTAATCCTTTTAACTAAGAACATTTTTATAGGTTTTGAGCAAGTCTATCATTCTTTGCACCAAACATTATTACATTATTACTGTGTTTTCCACTCTGCAAGACACACTTAAAAGCTTTAATTTTTTTCAACAAACAACATTGCACTTTATAACCCCGAGCAGATAGTACAAGGATTATTTTTCTGGTTATGCTTACAGATGTTGAAGCTATTTTGAGAGGTACACAATACGCTAACGTGGCTAATGTGTTGCAGTGTGGGCTGACTGTGATTTTTTAAAATGTTTTTAACAAGGTTAGAAGTAAGCTTAGTTACCTTTGGTGGTATCAGTCTGTTTTTTATGTGTTGAAAGACTAAAGTTGTCTGGATGTTTCTGTTGTTCTCGTGTGAAAAAGAGTTGACCAACGAACTATCTCCTTCTCCGTTAGACTAAGGTCTTCAAGTGTTGAAATCTTCTGAGCCCGTTCAGAAAGAAAGATTCAAATAGGCTTAATATTCTCAGTTTTAAAAGTAACTAATTATAAAACTAAAATATTGAGTACTTTTTGGATTGACAAAGTAGTTTAAGGCACATCTAATAATTAATGGGGAACATTTTGCTCATTTCATGTTCAGGGACTTGGCAACAGACGCACCATTCAAAATGAGGTTGTTCAGAGCAGCGAGACTATAAGACTTCAACACATAAAAAAATGCCACAATCACTTTTTTTTTCTTTTTTCCTCCGTGTGGTTGTGTTCCTAATAATTGTGTCTATTCCTGTTTTTTCACAGAGCCAATATCTGTCTCGCTGTTGTTGTTGTAAGCTAACAGTAATTATAGGCTGCTTTTATTAGCTAGTATTTGTTTTAGTCTTTCTGAGACACAGAGCTCAGATTTTCTATTTGAACCATTTTTTTTCATTCAATTTCTTTCCATATTTTGATTTGTATGGACCGAATTGACTAAAACTGAGTCACCACTTTTTTTTCTTGTGTTCTCACTTTACCAAAAATAATTAGTTGTTAAAAATAGTTGTTATTATTAAACTACACTATTCCTTACCTTAAGATAAAACATTTTGTGGTATGAGTTACTTACAGAAACAGTATATTGGTTAAAATACATACTTTACAAATCTAAGACAGTAAAACAGTTTTTTCAATAAATGACAAGGACATTGTAATCTGTAATGTTTCGGAAGGAACTCGTACAACACTGTTTGCTTATTACACTTTTTGGCATAAAGAATTTTCATACTTTACAAAGGGTTAGTCTTTTGTATCGGATTTCTGCACACAGACAATTATTTCAGTAGTTGACTAATCACTGATTATTTTTTCCAATTATTCGACTAATCGGTTCTTACCAAACTGGATGTAAAGAACACATCTTAACCATCTTTACCTTTAAACTAACTAAAAACAAAATTTATAGCATTACCTGCAATTATGCTAGTTTGAATGCTCTAAGCTGAATTTGGCCGCTGAAGATGCTAGTGCTGTTGAAGCTGATAGCTAAAAATGCTGAAGCTAATAGCTGAAAATGCTAAAGCTGATAGCTGAAAACACTGAAGTTGATAGCTAAAAACGCTGAAAACGCTGAGGCTGATAGCCAGCTAAAATATTGGTTAAATGCCAAATTAGCCCTCAAAACTGAAAAAGCAGAAGTGAGCCAGCAGAATGCCATTATAACTTTCAACTTTACTACACTCTGACTCCATATAATATAACGTAACGACTAATCGACTATTAAAATAATCGGCGGCTATTAGTCTACTAGCTCTGAGCATGGACCCTATATGACTGAGAAACATCAGAGTGAACCAGAGCTCAGTTTGATTGGAGACAAATCGAGGTCACCTCAAAATGGATCAGAGAGCATTTCCTGGTCCTGGACCGGGGTCTGCTTGGATATATTCAGACAAAACTTGTTCTAGACTATCGGGGAAACAAACTCTGATTCACTTGATGTGTCCAGTCCGAATACACCCTTAGCCTTTTTACCATGTCAATCGTCATATTTTTTGTGCTTTTATCTTGTCGTGTAAGTTTATATGCAGTATTAGGTGGCGTTGGCGGGCAGGAACCTTATATGACGATTATGTTTGCATTCAGGGGAAGTTGACACATATTTGCACTGGTCTGTCTTTATTCTGCTAATTAACTTCCCAAATCCAAAAATAACAACACACATGCATAATTTATAAACCATTTTATTAATCTGAATATATTTATTTCATTATCTGTGTTTTTCCTACTACTGTAAAGCTTTTTCTGCACAGCAGCTGCCTGCATGACTACAAGTTACATGTCTGGAGGGTTTTCCAGCTCTTGAACTTTCTGTCATGGATCCACTCAGAAAGGCATTTAACTTTTTTAACTTTGCTCGACACAAACACACACTCTCACAGTATTTTCTCCTCCACACTCCAGTGGTCTTTCATTGGCAAACTCCATTTTTTCTCCCACCTCCCTGTCTTTCTCCCCTCGCTCCCACACAGAAGCAAAACACTGGTGTACTCTGCTCATGAAGTTGCCAGCCTACTCAACACTTATTTTAGCTCTCACTCTGTTTTCTCTCTGGAAAAGTGAGCCCTCCTCTGTGTGTTTGTGCTCGCCCTGCAGCACGGCTGACAAAAAGCCTATTAAACTCTCCTCAAGCAATGATCAATGGCAGGTGAGAACTTTGTGGACGAGAGGTAACACAGGGATTTGTCACAGTTGAGCTTTTGCACCACATACTCCACGTAAAAATAGCTCAGATATTGCTGCAAACTGCATCAAGAGTAATTGTTGTTGGCTGAGTTACTATGAGTTCTAAATTAGGTCAACAGCTCAGATTATTGTTGGTTCAAAAGTATAAAAATCTACATGGTGGAGGGAGGCTTTATGAATCAGGAAAAAAAGAAAACAGCATTATTTAGAAATGTAAAAAGATATAGTGGCATTTTCATGGCACTGAGATTCATTTATAACACTTTATAACTACTATTGTGAAGGTTTGAAGAGATGTGGGTTTTAAGAATAAATTAAACTCAAAGTTGAACGCATTATTAAAAATCCACCATTGCTTTATTGCACAAGTGCTTCTTGTAAATGGGAGCACAGTGGGACAAAGTTGACATTGTGTGAAGATTCATTTGATGTAAAAAATAGTGCAATATTTGTTTAATATATATATTAAAACCAACTAAATCCACCCATGTTACTGATGAATCCTTCAGGCCATAAATCATATTCCTTAAAGATATTTAAACTACTATTACAAACCTTTGGAAAATGTTTTCTTCAATACGCTACAAGTTTACATGTAAAAAATCTTTATAACAAGTTGGAGAAAGAGCTTATTTGAATTCTTGCTAGGTAATCTGACTTCCCATGTGCAAATAATCTCACTTTTGGAACAACTTTGGAACCAGATTATTGAAACAGAATATGAAGATAAGTTCATGATTTTAGACTGGAATAGTCTTTAATCTGGACTAAGTCTACTTGATTTGGTCTGGATTGAGTCCTGAACCGTTTGGTCTATATTCAGACAGCTATTTACAGCTTTATTCTGTTTCTAACCAAAGCTTCTAAACAAAACCATGTGACTAAAGATCTCTTCAGTCATTGGCCAGAAATTACAAGGATGGAGCAAAGCAACAAGAAATGGAAGTCCTATGCTTTGTAATCCTTGTCAGGATAGTTCACTTATTTAAACTTTATATTTCGCTGAACAATTTTGAATGTCTATATTAACATTAGTGTCAAGATTCAGAGCTCTGTGTCCCCCTCTGGTCTCCTGAGTTCTAACACTACATCTCCCAGCAACCCCAGCGCACAGTTCCCAGATGCCGCTTACCTGACTCTCATCTGACAATCACCTACTAGAAACGTGACTAGTGCACTGAGCCTCGCTCACTGCTAGACATTTTTATTTAGCAGCAGTGAAGATTTACGCTAGCGAGACACCGAGCTATCATAATTAGACAGGGGTGGGGCTACTCAACACCAAAAGCCACTCCCACTGAGAGGAGATTCTGAAAACAGAGGCTTCAAATGAACATGAAATGGTTTTTCAAGACATTTGGGTTGTGGGATTTTGGTTAAAACTTTATAATAATTATTAAAACACTACTAGGAAAGTTTTTTAAATAAAGAAGGTCATTGGGGAACTTTAAAGAGTCAAGGCTCCAGGTTTAATTTATGCAGAGATGAATCCACAATCTCTATTTGTTTGATACAATAATATTTTTATTTTGAAGTCACATTGTTTATAAGAATAGACACAATGTATAACAATTTTAGCAGGAATTTAGATGCAAGTGATCTTATGTTACCTCTTTGTATCTAGTAAGCATGTCCAAAGTCTGGCCTGTGGGCCAAATGTGGCCTGTATTCAAATTTCAAACAACCTGCTGACTCCTGTCATGAAATCAAAAATATGCAACACCCCCATTATTTTCTAAAAACTGTGCGATTTCTTGACTGTGGTTGGCTAAAAAAGGCGATTTAAACCTAATACATAGGAACTCACCCACATTACACATGCTTTTCTTTTTATTTCAAAGCTCACACAAAAGGGTCAAAGTTCACCCTGAAGCCGAAGAACAAAGCTGGCAACCCTTTAGTTTTTTTTTTTTTTTTTACATTTATATAATTTTGCCTGTTGCATAAGCTTGAAATGGATTTTTAAGCTTGATTCTGCTTTTTCTCTCACCTCCTATTATCCAACACAGAATTTCATGAACAAAAACTCTTTTCAAGGCCTTTCTGATGAAGGCTCTATTTTAGCTGTCTTGCAAGTGAACCATTTATCTTCCGTCTTTCTCAGTTTCATCAGCAGTTTTCTCAGAACATTTTTCTTTGTCTCCCCCGACACGTCTTCATTTATTTAGCCTAAGCCGTTCCAACGTGTCCTTGTAAAAGTGTAAAACTCAATACCTCCATAAATCAATTTTATGTTTCATAACCAGAACCAAGCAGCAGGCAAAAAAATGTCTCTGTTTTGAATAAATTTGCTTTTAAAAGACAGTGGAGAGAAGCATAAAGTATTAATTTAAAATTAAACTTATTGTAAAGTCGGAAAAAAGAGCTACAGTTAATGTGGGTCCAAATACCCCAACTGTAAACTGACATTAGTAACCCATTTTGTAGCATTTCTATTGATTCTGGCTTATAAAACCTGTTTTATCCATAGTAAAGTGGAACTGCATGTATTCTATTAAAAAAAATAAGATAAAAAATAAGGCCAAGTATTCTGTTTTTTTTTTTATTATTTTTTATTTGCCAAAAATAACAATTACTACAGATGTCATCTTTTTAGAGTTGTAAATACATTTTTCTTTAAATTTTTACCCCATTTTCAGTCATGCCAGTGTGGGGCCTGGCCGTTATTAACTTGAGAGTCTAGTTCCGTTCCTTATCCATTTGTGTAAAGTTTTAAACCCTGCATCTGCTCTGTGTGTCTTAAAGGGAATACAGATCATCCTTTTTAGACTACGGTTACATATCCCAAAATGCCACAGTCCGGCGACCAAAATGCAGGTTTTCAGTAAAATTGTCAGGTGGCCACCTTGAAGCATTTTCTTTTTTATACAGGAGGTGGCAGTCTCATTTTTACATGTGTGGCCACAAAGGTTTTACGAAAAAGTTACAATTTTGCGGCGACTGAACGATTTTCTAACATGGGTCAGTTGCCGCCCAGGCACATTTTGAGACTTTGGGGTATCGAAAAACAAAAGTTTGGTTTGCCTAGACATCCTACAGGCACTTTATTTAACATGTACACCCCGTGCGTGCAGCATTTGTTCACGGTAAGTAAAAAAGTACAGCAAATTATCTTATGCTGTCCATATTGGTTACTAGCTGCCCAAAGCTGCACTGAGATGATCCTGTTTGGCACAGAGCGTCTCTTATTTTGAAAATAAGTTTGAAAAAATAAAAATTTGAGAGATGCTAGGCTCTTTTAATTTATTTGTTTTTTGTTTGTGCCAAAAAATAGACATAATTTATATTTAATATTTTAGAAAAGAAGGTCATGAATGCAAATCCCAATTTTTTAAAGGCTAAATTTAGACTACGCGGCACTATTCTAGGTTTTGATCAAGAAAAAAACAAACTCAAATGGCTCTTTCACTGTTTTCGGTTCCTGACCAATGCCTTAAGGTGTGGTACTTCTCTGGATGAACTTTCATGGGCCCGAACAACCACCCTCGTACAGGTGCATGTAACTAAGGCCTTAGATTAATTTGTGTAAAGTTCAGGACCTTGCACAAAATTGGCACATATTGAAGTGAAAATTGGGATTATAGATTATCATTTTTGTTAACTAAGTGAAACCAGAGTTAATAGGGAAAATAAAATCTCAATTTAACAAAGTAATTAATGAAGTAACAGCCTTTTGTTTAATTTGTTGGTGGTTACATCACTGATAAAGACTGATGATAACCAAAAGAGGAATATGCACATTTTAAATTTGGGAGATGTGGAAGGAGATATAAAAAAGATGGAATATTGCTTTGTCAAGATGAATTTGTTGTTTGTTTCAGTATCTTATCACCTCTGACAAATTCCAAGATCATCTGTAAGTTACAGCCATTGGGAAGCCAGCACAGTAATGGAACCAGCACGTGGACTAATAAATGAAAAATAGCAACCCTGACTGCAGAGTGTGCGCATGTGCACGCGTGTCCTCAGGGTCACGGTAATCTCAGGGGTCTGCTAATCCAGCCCGCTCCATCTCTCCCCAGTCTCATTAATCTGCCACCCATCTATTTTGCCAAGGGCTCATTTTCTCTGCACACATGCAGATGGACAGAAATACACTCACACACAAACGGGCGAGATTTAAGGCAGACATGACAGCCGGTTTTAAAGATGTTACCCTTAAATTTTCAATGTGTCCAACTCAATTTGTGATACAATCTGTCTTCGTTCAGCAAACATTCAGTTTACAAAATTTCCCTTCATAGATGCATCCATGTGTGGTGAGAAAAACCATTTCTGTGTGGGGGTGTTTTTGGTGCCCCCAGTGGATGAAGTGTGCACTGTTCCAAACAAATCAATGAAATTAGACAAGAACAGAAATATCAAATTGGAGTAAATATGCACTCTTGGCCATTTGGTAGCAACAAACAACAATAATTGTTGTCATGTGTTTATGTCGTACTGTTTGTAGCTGCTTTTTAAACATTTAAAACTCAAGGGGTTGTACAAAAATTCTACAAGCGATGATTTCTACAAGCTTTCCCTGTTTAAATGCTAAAAATGTATTAATCTAAGTTTAATGTTAAACATTCATCCTAATTATTAAAAATGTGGAACATTTCTCCTTATCTAAAATGATTAGATTTGTCTAGTAGAGCCAAAATGCAATGAACCACTCAGATATTGTGTGCACCTGTGTGAACCCTCTTTTTCAAATTTGTATTTTTTTCATTGTATGGTAAACAATGCACTCTTAACTCGGAATTTTTTTCTCGCCTCACAAATAAACAGCAAAAAAGTCCGTTTTTGCAAGAACTTATGAAACTATGTTTGTGTTTTGGATAGTTTTAGACACCAAAGCTTCTTCTGGAGAATGACACGCCTTCATCTTTTCCAAATAGTTTATTTTCTCTAAAAATTCAGAATGGTTGCGTTACTTCTACATATTTCTGTTCCTTCAGTGTTTTCATTTTTTTCCCACCTGTAAAAGCAAAGCTTCAAATGATACACACAAATATTACCATTAATTGCATTTTTGGCAAAAAAACAGTCACTGGATTTCAACATTCTTTACCACTGAGAAGCACAGGGGTGTAGATGTGATAATTGGGGCTCATTCTGTAGCTAAAATACTTGAACACCTTTCAACTGGATCATCCAAAACACCAGTGTTCCAAAAGTGGGATTTACTAAAATAAACATTTCTTAGCTTCTACTCTTTCAAACTCAAAAACTCACACATTTCCAACAAGAAAACATCAATATAATTGCCAGGATATATAACCCACAAGATTAAACATACTGTAACATATACCACAAAATTGTCACATTCGTATAAAGTAAAAACTCCTTAATAAGACACTCTTCTGGTTTAATCAGCTTTACCCCTCTAAACTGTGTTTATGTTAAATGTTTTAAGCGGACTCGTGAAATACCTAATGTAATGTGTGGTCACTTTTATTAATGACACTGATTAGGGAATACATTCAAAACGAGTGTCCCCGGTTAAACAGCATTTTGAGAATAATAGTAATATTAAAAACCGTGACATTAAAAATGTTAAGATTTTTGGTAATGTAAGCATTTTAATGAATATCCACATTTTAATCCTTCTTAGTATTGTTAATGATCTGAGAAAATGGAAAAATGATTTTTTTTAGGTTTTTTTGGATCCTGAAATATTCCAGGAATATCAAAAAATGTTTTTTTTCTTAGCTCAGTTCTTCTTTTACTTTCACACTATTGTGAAAGAGATTTAGGCCAGTATAGTAACATCAATTAAGTAAAAGTATGACAAAATTGTTCTCATATATCTGTTGTTTAATGATTCTTGATGTAAAATGTCAGGATAAAAACATATTGATCCATTAGAACGGGGATTAGAAAATCAGTCTGAATTCAAAATAATGAACCAGAATAAAAAAAAGACTAAAAGAACACCCATCCATCCATCCATCCATCCATCCATCCATCCATCCATCCATCCATACATCCATCCATCCATTCATCCGATCCCCCCAAATACCTTTCAAGATCAAGGAGCTGCTGGAGCCTATCCCAGCTACTTTTGGACAAAGGGGGTGTGTGTCACACAAAAATAATCTTTTATAGAAGTATTGTCAATAAATAATTCCCTTTTCATTTTGCCATTTTCTCCAGTGCATTTTGTTTTCTTTTTTAAACCATTATCATTTCAAATCCACTATTGATCTTCTGCAGTCATTTAGTTATTATTTGTATGCTAAAAAGCTTTTGTTTTTATGAAAAATTTTAATCTCCAAAAAAGTATATTAGACTTTTTTTTGGAGATGTGGAAAAACATATAGTTACATATAGTTATAGTTTTTTTTTTTTTTTTCTGTGGTAATATAATGCAAAATGTGATGTCCATGCATGTGGACGACTGGTCTTAAGAGGTCAAAAGTTTGAAAAGTTCTGATCGGGACGCTAAATGTGGCAAGAAAATCATGCTGGATTGCTACTTTTCTGCAATTTTTTGTAACAACTCCTAGTCAGCTATTAAGCCTGTTTACTTGATCCTATGTTTCCAGACCCTTTACTATAAACTTTCCTCAATTGAGGTTTGACTGTAAAAGAGATTTTTCTTTGGATTTTAGTGTTCTAAAAGCTCCGAGCAACATTTGACTTTTTCATTGAATTACTTTGTCTAGTGGAGTGTTTATGAGAAATGCGAAGAAACAATTCGGCATCTTTTAGTTTTTATTTATTTTTAAAAAGTGGCTTTAGAAGTATTTTCTCTTTTTTTTTCTTTTAAATGTTAAAAATAGGATCAGTTTTCCGATCCCAAACTTGACTTTTACAAAGGAAGATGACTGAAGTGCAGATCAGTATATGATGGGATTTGTCTTGTAGGCAGAACAGATTTATACGTCTGTTTGTGTTTCAATAAAACAACCAGCAGGTCTTCACTCAGCCGCTGTTAAAAACAGAATCAAAAAGAGTTACCAAAAGCATCTAATCCAACACAGATCGACTGTATCAGCCCTCTGCAGCAGTACACTTCTGATTAACTTTTCTTATCACCCCATCCTCTTCCACCTACTCCTCCTCTTCTTCACCTCCCTCCCACTGCTTTAACCGCTTCTTGTTCTTTTTTGGTCCCTGTGTAGTTCAATGATTCTCAAACCTTTGGGTTAGTTTCTCTGCCTTTCATTGTGCATCTGCTTTAAGTGGTTCTCCAAAATCTCAGAGTAATGTTTTCTCATTTGTCAAATGGTATTTTCTTCTGGAGTTTTGCTTATGAGAAAATACTGATATGAGCTCAGGAATTGGCAGTTCTTACTCTGGGTAAGTACAGAGAAGGTTCCAACTTACTGGAGGATTTCAGATTTACACATTTCTGCTGTTAGAATCCTCACAACTCAAATGAGTGTAAAAGAACATTTCTATCAGTCTGTTTAAAAATATATGTGACAGTAACTAAAGCACAAATTCTTTTGTTTCTTAACCAAATTGTTGACTTGATCGACAATAGTGACATAAACTGAAAGAGTTGCATCTTTACGCAACAGCCAATCACTGCAATTGTTAAACTATCACTAAACTGAACACATTTATTGATCTGATTTAATTTGATTCAGTTTCATTCAATTGGATTCACTTCTTTTATTTGATTTGATTCAATTTAATTTGAATTGACTCAATTTGATTAACTTTGTTTGATCCTTTTCAATTTGATTTGATTTGATTTAATTTGATTTGATTTGATTCCATTTGATTCACTTTGTTTGATAATTTTCAATTCGATTTGATTTGGTTTGATTTGATTCCATTTGATTCACCATGTTTGATCCTTTTCAATTTGATTTGATTTGATTCCATTTGATTTGATTTGATTTGATTCCATTTGATTCCATTTTATTCACTTTGTTTGATCCTTTCCAATTTGATTTGATTTGATTCCATTTGATTCACTTTGTTTGATCCTTTTAAATTTGATTTGATTTGATTCCATTTGATTCACTTTGTTTGATCCTTTTAAATTTGATTTTAATGTAGTTTGATTTGGTTTGATCTGTTCCAATCTTGGTTTGGTTTGATTAGATTTTGGTTTGAATCAATTTGATTTGATTTGATTTTAGGTTGGTTTGATTCGATTTGATTCAATTTAAAATGAATTGAATTGATTTTGGTTTGATTTGATAGTTTTTCACGACTAAAAGAAAAGAAGAAACATTAGAGAAAAGAAAATTGAATAAAGTACAGTACTACCCATAGAGCTTATTCAAAGCCACCGCCTAACACATTTGCATGAAGATTATAAAAAAAACTCAGAACTACAGAATATATAAAAATGAAAAAAAGAAAAAAACAGTGACAGTAAACGGAAAGTTCATTCCAAAATTCATCACAATAAATAACACATTTTCAAATAGAAAAAAAAGCAAGTGGATTGCAATTTACAAGGCAGAAATTACTTGTTTTTTAGACTTTTTCTTAACACTTTTATAATAAGTCATAATTTAGTAACACTAAATAAGTCCTTCCAGAGTTTCTCTGCCCGGAATATTATAGAAAAATGACCTCGATGAGTAAGACATTTAGGAATAGGAAAAGCTGAAGAGTTATGTGTTGAGGGAGAATATAATGGAAGTTAACTGTGAAATAGGTTGAGAAATGCTCAGGAATATTCCCTTCGTTAAAAGGTAGAGTTAAAACACAATGGAATCTTTGACTTGTGTTACTTCTCTCCCAACTCTCTTTTATTTATATTTTTACATGTATTTTTTCTTTGTCCATTTACAGATAATCAGTCCACTCCGCATTCTGACAGAGTGTGAAGTCTCACCTGTCATAGCCTCTCTTTGTGTTGAGTCCGTCTCCACGTGTTCCTCTCTGTTCACTCACTTGCCTCTGTCTCTCCTTTCCTCCCCGTTCGCGTTCCAGGCAATGTTCGACTTTCGCGGGAACGGCAAGGCGGAGCTGAACCTGAAGAGAGGAGAAGTGATCTTCCTGCTGAGACGAGTCAATGCCGACTGGCTGGAAGTAAGAGCAGAGGCAGAGAGCGGCTGGGAGGTGGGAGGGTGGGAGAGTAAAGAGGAGAGATGGAGAAGGAGGGATAGAGTGGAACGCAAAGAGCGATGGAAGGAGGATGATGGTTGGACAGAACAGGTAGTGGAGATGGAACAGGAACAAATGTGAGGAATCGCCAAAGAATTTGAGTCAAAAGAGCAAAAAATAGCAAAAATGTTCACATCAAACAATAAAAGGCAAACAGAAGAAAGGTGATTACTTTAAAAGAACAAGATAGAAGTGAGCTCTGGATGGGTGAATATATCTTTAGCTTCCAACATCCCATCACAAATTTCTAGATAAATATTCATTTTTTTAAACTCACCCCAATGGAAATAATCTTTTATGTATTTTTTAACATGTAATTTTTGTGTTTTTCTCATGACGGAAGACGTGTATAAAGTAAATTTAGATTAAAATCTCAATTCTGAGTATTTCTTTTTAAAAATCATCGTGAATCAAGAGCAGATGAAAAAATTCTGTTTGAAAAAAAGCGTATTTATGATGTAGAAAATACCTTGGGTGGGCCTCAAGCTCCCTGCTCTGCACCATTCTGATTCATCTACCTGCAGACAATAGATCCATGAACGTCTTTGTTTTCCTCGTCAGACTCAAAACTTGATTTTGTGTAGCCCTCAGTCATAGAGGTGCGTTTGTAATTTCTGCATTGATTTGGTTCTTCCTTTCCTTTATTCAGACGCGCATTCAAGTTGGTTTTATTTATTCTACAATGCCTGATAAAAATACAAGGGAGATCAGCTGATCCATTGCGAGCACAGCAGCTTTTACTGAATAAAGAAGTGAAACGGCTACAACGGCCAATCTAATAATCTATTAGAAGTGAATAAATGCTACAAAAGAGGCAAAAAATAAAACAAGATTAAATAAATTACACATTTCTCCAACAACCAAACCAATATACAATTAGGAATAATTATTCAGCAAATTATGATAATTCCCACTCATGACCTAGTGCTGATGCTGGGAATCTCTTCCTTTATCCTATGATTTTTTTATTTCTTTATTTTTTTTTTACTTGTCCTTTCCAATAACTGAGGAAACAGAAAAGAGCTGAAAGCTTCTTGTGTTTTACATATTTTACTGTTACAACAGGTCTCCTCACACAAGGTCTATATTTGTATAAACCCCTTTTGCAATTAAACTTTATTTATATTAGTTATATTATTTGTATTCCATTTTGTTGGACTAGAAGGAAAAAGAAAAAGAGTGAAGAAAAGAGAGGGATGTAATTAGTGCAGGTACATAACTCCACCAAGAGGTGGCGCCAATATCCCATTTTACAGAATTTAGCAATATTATACACCTGCTACACAGACTTCCAACAAACTTTGTCCTGATTGGTAAGAGCGGTTGCCATGAAAGCATTGACTTGAAAAATATGGCGCCTGAATTGACTTCATTTGGTTGGAGTAACTGCCATAGTTGGACCACATTGACTGAATGAGAGTTATGACGAGCATTTAGCGAGCAGTGCTTTAAAGAAGCACAACAGATTGGAAAACCATCACAGAAATGTTTCACCTTTTTGGATTCTACTTTCACTGTTCTGATTTTTAGCAGAAAAATGGATTAGAGACACTTTTTTTCTTTTTTTTTTAGATAAATTGGATGTTAAAATTAGATGCTCTGGTTTAAACATGAAAAACTTTCTTGTGAATCTTCTCATTTACTATCACACTTTTATCACTCTGTTTTGTGAGACTTTGATTCTTCTCTCGTCAAACTTTCATCTTTTTTCCCTCTGGTTTGTTTTTAGGGAACAGTCAACAATCAGACGGGGATTTTTCCAGAGTCCTACGTGAAGATCATTAAGGCCCTCCCAGAGAGTGACTCAGAGGGTAACGGTGGAGGTCGCACATACAGCTGCCTGCGCTGCTACCTGCTCTCGCCCTCCGGAGTGGAGACCAGGTCTGAACTCATACTCGGAAATGGATTTCTAATTTGATTTTGTGTTCTATTTCTGATATCAAGCTTTTGAACTCCCTTCTTTACCAAATAGTGAAGCACATGTTGAAAAGCTATTTTTAAAAGAACTGTGTATATTACTCACCAAGGTACAAAGAAAGTTGATAAAGGGTTGAGGTATACAGAATTTAGATTTTTTTAAGACTTATATATTTTTTTTAAATGTTGAAGGGGAATGTTCAGTCAGCAGATTGTGTCCTTCTTCCATGTAGAGATGTTTGTGTGCAAGAAGACCTGAGCATCCAGCCTTCATATAAGGACCTGCTGTCTCGCATGAGGTAACAAGTTCACTATTCCATCCACTTCTATGGATCTGCTAAAACAATCCTGTGTTAAGAGCAAATAGGCATTTACTATTGAAGGGGGAACGTTTTTTGTAAGAGCTAACATCTGTGAATTATTACACTTTTGGCTGACAACGTATATCATTTTAAATTAATATTAAGAGTATTCCCTCGTTTTTTTTCTGGTTTTACGTTCTTAAAACATAAAAAGATTATATATGTTTTACGCTAACCCCTCGCTAGACTCTTTCTACACTTTTCTCCGGCAAATATGAACATTTTCATTCTTTTCTCCCCAAGTTCAACCTTCAAAAACAAGTCCAGTATTAAAGAATGAAAATGAAGATCTGCTTCAATTGAAGGTTTATGATGTAAACAGAATTGTTTCATTAAAATTATTAGTTTATATCAAAACTCCCTTTTTGAGTTGAGTTCACCATCACCTCAAATTTTTGTTCTGACACAAACTAAATTTTTAAATGTAACAAATTATAGAACTTTTGTTGATTGATCCAATGTTTCACTTTTTTCAGTGTGTATCTCTCAAAGGTTGTGTCCGAATTCCCATTTATTTATGACTCCACTGTGTTCTGATGGTTCAAATGTGAATGGTTTATTCAAAAATTACATTTAAACGCGTTATTTTGTTCGAATTTGTTCGAACGCAATGCATTGTGGTCTATATCCTCTAATCTACACTAGTTTTTCGCAAAGACTTCTGGGAAATTTTGACTGCACTCAATTTGGAATGAGTAAATTTGGACAGCACTAGAAAATGGCGAACGAATTCGGACACAACCAAAATCATACACAATTTATGCAATAATTGTGTATAAACTGTGTGAAATACACATAAACTGCAAATTTTTTTGTCAGATCAGTTTCCTTCCTCATAAAATATTGATTAATAAAATGTGAATTGATTCCATTTCAAGAAGTTCAAAGTTTATGTCATGTGTGTATCTGCACCTCATTTTTTCACAGCTTTTTTTGTGAGTGTAGCCAAAAAAGAAATTAAAACACACAAAGACAAACACAAGTAGCCTGACACTCAGCACACCCTGAGGGTTTGGTATATTTAATCATCCAACATGATAATTACCAGCTGCTAATCATCAACACCGGTCAGATTCGCTCCTCCAGGACCTGAAACTTTCTCTGAATGAGGAACAGCGCTGGATGCAAATGCTTATTAAACCATGTGTTCTTCTTTGTGTGCTTATCTTTCATTCCCCCTCTCTCTTTCATTATTTGCTCATTTAGATAGGTGCAGACAAGAACGTTTTCCCCTCCCTCCTCATTCCTAATCAGTTCATTTCCGCTGCTTATTTGCTCATTATTGTTTCTCTGGATTGAAGCCCCAGAGTTGGATGGATAAGACGGCAGTTTTAATTCAGTGGAGCTCCGAGGAGAAGAGGTGGATTTATTTAGACGAAGCAGATGGATAGAAATATGTTTAATTAAAGAAAAACTGAAATGCATGAAGATTTTTCCTCCATGTTTCTGTCTCTGAACTCCCAGTTTTCCCGGTTTGACAGGAACGTCTTCAAGGTGGAGGACATTGCCCTGAACTACCGTGACCCCGAGGGCGACCTCGTCCGAATTCTCGACGACGAAGACGTCCAGATGATGATCGAGGAGGCCAGGCGGCAGAAGGGCAAAATCAAAAGACCTGTCAATCAGTTTTCATGGGAGCTGCATGTGACCATGGCGTCTGACTTGTCAGTTTACAGCAGTGAGGCCTGAACCAGGAGGAGGACCTCAGATGAAACCAGATCTGGTTTTAGATTTCATCACCACTGAGTATTGCTGCTTATGATGTTTCTCTTTGACGTGTGTTCCCTTTTATATAAACGGCTCTACATTTCACATTTTAATAAACTAACTAAGCATTATGTTGTGCACTTTTGTCAATTCTGTGCTAAAATGTTTCTTGTACACGTCTAGTGCTGCATATTAACACTAAAGCAACAATTAAATCAATATTAAAATATGAAAAAATATACTGATTTAGAGTTAGATATAAGAGAGAAAAACATATATAATTATATTATATTATAATATATAGATATAAGAAACTCTTACTTCACAAAATTCTGTTTTTCTTGTTTTTAAACCAAACCAAGATGCACATTTGGACTTCAGAACAAACTGCGGCATAAACAGATGAAAGCAAACATGCTGCTGCACAGTCAAGGAGAGGTCATGCTGGCAGGGAAAACATTCAATTATGGTGCATTTAAACATGTGGTGCAGAGAGCAGACAGATCTCCTTCTGACAAGTGTTATTTATATTATTATTCATTTAAAAGTGGTCGGATTTCATCAGCACAATTCAAGGCCAATACGGCAAAAGTTGAAATATTCTTTCAAAACGTTTATTCAAAGTACTTGTTTGATCCCACAAAGTCCTGTGATGATAAATCTGGTGTTTTACTGCTAATTTATGCAGTTTGGGGAGATTTATGTTTACATTTAATGTTGCAAAATGGTTTAAAATCATAAAACGGGAAACACCTAAATCAATTTTTAGTACAGAGTTGTTTGGATATCCAAAACTGATGGAACCCTGTGGGATAAAATATACTGTTTGCTTATTTCCATCAATCTTCTGAGTCATTCTGACATTCTGTCACCTTCATCCTTTACCTCTGCACCTCACAACCCAGATGGTCGGTGATCTTACGTTCTCTGCAAGTTGCTCGATCAACTTCTTTGCAGAATTTAATTATTGGAGCTTTTTTTTTGCCTCACCAGCTGCCTGACATGCATCTAATTACGCAGATAATTAATGTCATTTGGGTCAGAGTCAACCTGCCTGCAGATCAGCCATGTGCTGTTACCTGCTTCATGATTAAGTCCACGACAAAGCAACGAGCAATAAAGAGTTCCTCTATTTTTAGACCACATTAGGTTTATTTAATGAAATTTTGGGCTGCATTAGATGCTTTGAGTAATTCTGCATTACTAATGTAATGCTAATTAGTATTTAATGCTAAAAACAAAGTTCTGTGTTGCGTCTTTTTAAAGTTTT
>NC_050512.1:9862714-9872893 GCF_002922805.2 Oryzias melastigma | reverse complement strand
TGATGCTAATTAGTATTTAATGCTAAAAACAAAGTTCTGCGTTGTGTCTTTTTAAAGTTTTGGCAATATTTAGTGTACAAATTAACTGTAAAAATATGTTTTCTTAATTATATAAGTGTCCTTACTTCAAATTCTATATATTTCCTTTTGTGGAAAACACCTTTTTCTATCCATCTCAGCTTGACCTCAGTCAAAACCCGATAGCTCTCCAAGTGATTCAAAAATAATTTTATCTTAAAACCAGATGACTCCAGAAATTACTTTTGGGAAAGCCCTGCAAATGTTTTATGATAAGGCAAATCCTGCTATCAGTTTGAGTTTGAGTTTAACTATATTGTTATTATTTTAGGGTGTTTTCTGAATTGTGTTTGACCATTTTTTTCAGACTGCTGTAAATAATTAAGTTTAACTGTCTTAAATATTTTTCCAGTTTTACAGTAAAAATGATTTAATCCTCTAACATTCGATAATTACAAGTTTTAACAAGTTGTAAATGTCTGCACACTGTAACATTATTGCTGATTATGGTAGAATAGAATAGAATAGAATAGAATAGAATAGAATAGAATAGAATAGAATAGAATAGAATAGAATAGAATAGAATAGATAAACCTATTCTCTGTTCAATGACCAAAAATTCATCTGTATAAATAATAAAATTAATAAAATAGCTTCAAAAGTTTATAAAAAAATGCATCAAAATCATTTTTAAAAAAGTGCTATTGAGAGTATAATATTAGCAGAGTGACCACATTGGGAATAACTGATTTCTAGAAGAGTCATTGAGCATATTTTGTGTCCCTAAAGTGAGGCAAATGAGCCTGATTTTACTGCTGCAGAGAACTCCATGTAAGAACAGCATGTCCCCAAATAATCGTGAAGCCTAATTAGCATATCTTTTCTAAAGTTTCTCACATTTCAGGACAGGGATCTTTGATGGGAAAAAGCTCAGTAACAACTTGTGGTAATTGCTTTTTTGTCATCTGGGTAAATTTTCTTTTTTTATGTAGTAAAACATAGTATATTTTAACTTTTAGGAATTCACTCATTAAATCTATTTATGTAATTTGTTAACAACTTACTATTACTTATTCATCCTTTTTTTTGTTAATTACAAGACATTTTTTTACAACATCTTGAGTGTTATTTTTTTCAACCTCAGAAAAAATGATAATTTTTCAGAAGTGAAAGTTCAAAAGTTTAACTTTAAAAGGTACCTGTTCAATAAAAATGAGCGACTATGGAGTAGAGTGTTTGTCCTGTGGTCTCTTTTGAATTTTAGCTGACTTCTGATACTTCAGCTGCTCTTTCAGTAAAAATCCTCGTAATTGATAAATGGCGTGAGGCGGGGTCCATGACAGGACTACACAGAGTCAAACTGCCACACATATTTAATATCACACCTAAGGGTAAATGTAGAATCACCGATCAACATATGAAGCATGTCTTTGGACTGTGGGAGGCAGTCAGAGAAAACCCACTCATGCACATGGAGAACATGCAAACTCCACAAAGAAAGAGCCCAACTGGGACTTGAACCTTTGCCGTTTAGCTGAGAGGCAAGAGTGCCAACCACTACACCACCACTGTGCAGGCTTTGCACAAATAGTCACCAAGAACTAATGGAATATGAATAGTAACATTCTCTCGTTGATGTCAACCTTAAAACAAATCGTGTCTTCTTTGTTCAACACCCTGAAACGAGGATGCGGTTCAGTGCAGTTTTTCTACCAGTGTGTTGTGGGAAATCATTTCATTTCACCTAATTGGTATAAAAACAGTAATTATTGCCTGAAAATCAGCTCTGTGTTCAACCAAACAGGCCAAGATTTCAGTTTTGGACAATTTTTGTGTAGATCCCATGTTAACATACTTAAAAAGCAACCTAGCAAACCGTGTTTTATTTTTGATTATTTGATTCCAAATTTAGACACTTTAATAAGAATGATTGTGTATTGTTAAAACAGCTTAGAGAGTTTATTTATTTATATTTACATTTTCAGTTGGTGATTTTTATTAAGGTAAAAATGTACTTTGGCCCCCAAAAAGTTGAAAAACATTTTATATCAGTATTAGCAGATGTTGTCATTGATAATTAATATGGATTGAAGCCTCTGGAGAGTAAAACAAATATATGAGGAGACTTTCTAAATATATTTCGATTACACAAAATCCCAACTATAAATGTAATCAAAAATATTCAGTCATTATTTCAGTAATATTTAATCAATTCAAAAATATTCTCTTAGCCCCCACAAGGGGGCACTGTTGATCTGTTATAAGATGTACTGTTTCCATTCCAGATGAGAAATAGAAAGTAAATAAAAATTATGTAAACTTTAAAACTATATTAGGAATTATCATTATTAGAAAAAAAGCGTAATTTACCCATATATCCAAGTAAAACTATAAAAAACAGACATTTTACACAGATGATCTTGACTAGCTGTTGTGAAATAGCTTGATAAAAAAAAAAACAATGAGATCTTCAGTAATTATTTCAGAATTCCTCATTTACAAACTGGATTTTTATGACTAATTTCTCTGACATCAGTTTTGGTTTATTTGTACTCCTGCCTCTGAGAGCAGCTGCTGATCTGTGTGTGTCTGAAAATCTGTAACTAGACTGTGAGGAGAAAGGAAAATAAATGCATAATAAAAAAAAAGATCTTTGGAGTACTTAAAATTTCACGGTGGGGGGATAATGACTTTTACCAGCAGGCGGGACAGACAGAGTAATTATTCCCAAACAGCAGACTCAACAGCTTCTTTCTGAAAGTTTTGTAACAGACCAATTACGGAGTGTTATATAACAACATTTATCAGTGAGTAGTCTGCAGTTGAAGAGCTTAAGGGGAACATTTCTTAACAATAATAGATGTCGGAAATCACTTGGCAGCATGATAGCTCGGTGAATGTGCAGCATGCAGCAGTGTACCTGTGAAGACGGAGGTGGAAGGTAGCAAGTGGAGGAGCGACAGAGAGTGAAGAAAACAGATCAGAGGAAGAATCTGTTTGAGGACCCACATGCAGTCAGATCCATGGGAGGAAAGTAATACAATATATAACAATTTTAAAGAATAAATCAAATAGAGCAATAATCCTAGCTAGAATGTGGGTCGATGAATCCGGTGTGAACGTAGCTCAAGAAATGTTGCAGTGTTAGGCACACCAGCACTGAACTCTTGGAGTAGACTTATCTTCATCTGGGCTTCAAAGAGACAAGTCTGGGTTTGGTGATGCCAGGAGAACGGTATTTGTTTGAATCTATTGCGCCAAATAGCAGGTTTTGTTTGTAACACACTTGAAATGTGTTAAGAAGATGAGACAAGATCATCGCCCTTTATTTGCCCCACAATGGGGCAAATTTACAAAAGATAGGAAAACTTACATATTGTTTTCTGTGTATATCAAACAAATAATTGTCAATATAAGACCATTTGGGTAAGAAATGAAAACTACAAAAACTGAGAATTTGTGGATGTTAGTAGATACAAAAAATGGAATATTGAGATAGAAAAATAACTATAGGATATCATATATCATTGTCATTTTCTTTCACAAGTCAGATTTTCAGTTTAACCAACACCAGGTAATCCTGTGGTTGACCTACAAGCCTAAGTGTTCAAGATCCACAGATGAATCTCCAGTAAAGGAAAAGTGAAAGTCTGAGGTTGTTTAAACAAGGTTGAAGTTGGAAAACTTCCTAAACCTGCAGACAAGGTCGTCTTGGAATAAACTTTTGACTCCAGCAATGTTCCCCAGTAATTAAAGATGAGTTTTTAATAGATCCAACCATCCATCCATCCATCCATCTCCACCATTACCATTCAAACCTGAATCTCACAGAGAACATCAAAGGTTTCATTGGTAAAGATTGGTACTTTCTATTTAAATACATAGTTTTTGTGTTGATTTTTTTTAGTTAGACTTTGTTTTTTCCCATTCACAGTCACACCAGGTTTCTGTCCTGAACCGGATGTTGATCATTCATGTAGAGAAAATGGTATGGTCGAACCGGGGTGGGATTATATAAGTTCGCTTCCTTCCACTCCCTTTCAAGGGATCAACTTGTGAATGATAATGTAAGATGTTATGTTATGTATTATTACCTGATTGCTTGAAATAAACAATTTCATTCATTCAGTCATTCAATCTATTGACTATAGTTTTCAGTCAATGTAAGATGATGGTTTTCAGTCATTCAACGCTGTATCCTGTTAAAGTCGCATCAGTCGTCATAAACCAGGTTGTCTAGGAAGATTTTTATCATTCAAGCTTTGACTGATTTAGCACCCAAATTCATGATTGATACCTCTTGACCCAGTATATACCAGCAAGACCTCCCCGGTCATCTTGATCCGGTCTGTTTTCAGTTCCTAAGGACAAAACCAAACATGGAGAAGATGCGTTTAGCTTATATTTTCAAAATTACTGGAAACCCTTAGTTCAGCCAAAACACTCCATTTATTTACTGTAAATCCGGGTGAGTTTTGAGTTGCATTTGATTTATTTTTATTTGAAAGTTGATATCTGCTCTGTTACTTTGAAGGGTAACCAAACAGGGAAGTTGGATTCTTATGGTGCTTTGATGTATTGTGGAGGTGGGGTTTATCCGTGTCAATAGATCAACACAACTCAAAGGGGATTTTTTTTTATTATTATTTTATTTTGGCTAAAAATGGCATAATCATAACTGAAGGACCACTTGGAACACTTTGAAGAGAGGATCAGATTGTTGGTTCATTCATGGTTAAGCATTAATTAACTTTTAAATGAAGTGTTAACAAATTCTCTTAGGCATAAATTTTGCATTTCAGTTTATTTCGTTTAATTTACTTTTACATTTTCAGTTATTTTATGTTGTCTCTGTTGCGTCTCCAGTCACATTGGCCTGCTACCCCGTGTTTAGTGGTTCATCTTGTTCTTTTCGCTAATCCAAAACATAGCCAGTCAGGCTCCACGTCCTCTCCTTCCTCTCTGAGTTCTTGTAAAATGCACGTTTTGTATCATAAATGACGTGTTTTTCTACTTACAAAATACTCACCACAGACAGACCATTGGAAATCAACCTTGACCATGAATTATGTTTGCTTATGCTCTTATGACCATGTATTTTAAACATAGACATATTTTATTTTACTGGACATATCAAGGTGTTGACGTCACCCATAGAAAATGCCTTTCCTCTGGCCCTCACAAAATCAGGCCAGAGCCTTCTCCGTCACTTCCTGACCGTTTTGAAACCTGTCGATGTGTCCAGTGATTACACAGTCAATAGTTTCAAATCAAGTACCTTCTTTTGCTTTGAAAAAGCTTCTCATCCAACAAGAATGCTGAGTTCAAAAAGGTTCAATTTTTCAGTTTTGCATACAACTATGTCAGAGTTTGGAAAATAGTTACAGGCAGAACATCAGACCATTGAGCTGGTTCCACAATAGATCATTTCCTATAGCTAGTTTGTGACTTTAGTTCATGTGTTCCTATTTATCATGTCCACAGTATATTTATTTACTACATTCAGTTTCTCCCATGGACTCTGTTTTCAGTATTTGGGTCTTGGGTTGGCCATCCACCAGGGATCCAAGGAATCCAACATGAAAGGCTTGAAGATTATGATCACATATCACAGTAATTTCACTAAACTATGCAATTATTTAGAAATTAGGCTCAAACATTAACTTATTATTTCCTTAAATAAAAAAATGTACAAGGTCAACCTCGAGTTGTCTTTTTTTGGCGTTATAAATGTCCAAAAAAGTACAAATGGAAGTACATCTTAAACATGCGGACCTGTCTCTAAATAAACTGATGCGTGTCCTGTACAATCATTCTCACCTTCTGACAAACAGGAAGTTACACACCGAGTGTTCCACACACACCATGACCATCAGCTAAAATTCGACGTAAAAATATCCCACATGACGTGTACGGTAGGTGTGCTATATTTTGCTTTCTGGGGTAATGCAGAATTTAGCAATTTTAAATTTGGAGGGGAGAGTTGGAAAAAAGTCCCTCTGACGTGATTGTGCAAACGAGGAAATTCAAGAAATGTTATTGACCTTATAAATCATATTGAGATGTTTCATAGTTCTGATAGCTGACATCCTGTCCCTTCCACTTAAAACATTTACACCCATCTGATTTGTAAGAAGGGTCCTCATCCTGCAAAGACGGCTCTTA
The DNA here is from genome assembly GCF_002922805.2 of Oryzias melastigma. Taxonomy (NCBI): domain Eukaryota; kingdom Metazoa; phylum Chordata; class Actinopteri; order Beloniformes; family Adrianichthyidae; genus Oryzias; species Oryzias melastigma. The sequence goes on along the minus strand of NC_050512.1, from coordinate 9,866,710 downwards.
TCATTTTTCCAGTTTTTGCCTGTCTCCTTGCCATTTTTGTCTCCAACATTATCTCTATCCAATTTCATTTCTCCTCCAGCTCTTTTTAAATAGCGTTATCTGTCCGTCGTTTCCTCCGTCGTCTCGTGCTCCTTCTGCTGCTTGGCATCTGAAACAAAGGCAAAAAGGAAAGGCTTTGTTCTCCAACGACTTTGCATTTGATGTTGGAGCGGAAGCTTTTTCATGGCGGTCCAAGCTGTAATTACAGTTTGCCCATACAAAGAGCTGCTCCTCTTGATGGCCTTGAGTGGATAAACTACAGAAAGACTCACACCTCCCGTGATGTTTCAGGACAGTTAAGTATCTGCGCCCCCCATGACCAAGCTGTGTTTGTGCTGGTTTTTGTGGTCTGCTTAACAGTCACACAGCTGAATCCTCAGCCTCTTTTATCTTATTGCTGGGGAGCTCTTTGTGTTCAAATCCCAGGTACTAGACTCGCTCTGATCTCACAACGAAATCTGACGGAGAGGACATGCCTTTGAAAGGATTCTATCCAAGAGTACATTTGACCCAAAAGTGGGGCTTGTTTGGTTGCTGTGATGGCTTTTGTTTCCTGAGTTGGTCCATTTTCGAAACCCACTTCGTCCCTTTTGGGGTCACTGGGTCGCTGGAGCCTATCCCAGACCGGACCCAAGCCACAGTTAATACATTTCACCTTCCTGATCAATTTTCAAACGGTTGATGCATCTGTGCTTTAAAAAAAGAGCACTAGCTATTCCCCACTACTAGATCCTAGTCCCTGATTGGTCAAAGTTGAGCTGGTTTAACTTTTAGAGCCAAAAAACTGATTTAAAAATTGTGTATCGAGGTGTGACTGTGAAAATGTTGAACATGGAAGCCTGAAACATGTAAATATGTGAGTTTACGTAGACTTTTCATTGAAAGTGGCCACGTGAGTGTGCGCTTCTGAGTTTGGTGTGACTGTAGCATATGGAACTTTTCAGAATCACCAGCCTATTTACCTTTGACACATGTTTTTGGAGTGTGGGAGGAGTGCCAGGAGGAACACTGGGAGAGCATGCAATCAGAAAAGAAGCAGCTGAAATTCAAAACTGGTCTGTGAGATGAGAGTGCTAACCACTTCAACAGAGTGGGCCTAGAAGGAGAACATCTTTGACATCATTTTATCCTCAAGGCAAATCAAAGGTAATTTGAAATTGCCTTTAAATATTCTTAATTGAATATTTATTATATTATAGTTTTGCAAACAGTAATAGTCACCGGAAGGCCATAAAATGTAAACAGTGCCAATATGAAAACAGGCAGGGTTATAAATTGTAAATCAGAATTTTGAGTGACACCAGGAACGGTGCTGTTATGTATTTGGCACAATTCAATACAGTAGGTAAGTTGTAAAAGGTCTACAAATCTATTTCATTCAGAATCACCTTTTATCTTGTACCACTTTACCTTCTATTCTTCTTACTAAATGTTTAGCAAGAAGGGCATTTCTGATATGATTATTTTGAAGATACTAACATCGTACTGTGCCTGCAGCCCACCAAAAAATTCAGTTTTCAATCCTGAATAATGGGCAGACACATCTTGGATCTGTTAGAAACCTGAAGGTTAACAGTTATGTTTTTATAGTCATTGTAATAACAATGCGACGTCACCCATAGAAAATGACTTACTTCCACAGGAGCAAAAAATTGTTATGTTGACAAATAATGAGTAATTAATGTTTATTTATTAATAGAATTCTTTGGGATTTTGGATTTTTTAGGACCAGCAGGTATTTGATATTCAGAACGTGAAGAATGGTCCAGTTCTCATATACAGTCAATGGCTCTAATCCAACCCGTCGCCTTCTTAGCTCACTGGACAGGACACCTCAGCTGTGCTTTCTGTTTCTGTGGCAGGGTTTGCGTGAACACCCAGCTTTACTCCGTGCCAACGGCTGGTTCAGCAGGTTACATAATGTAACCTCATCTCTCTGCAGCAGGGATTACTGCTGCACAAAACAAAATACTGCTGATTTACTCTTTAATTTGACATGAAATACATGGAATGAATAACATAAAGACAAAAAATTAGTTTTAAAAGGTTTTTAATGAAGAAATATTGTCTAAGTACTAGTTCTGCACAGTTGATTTCATTATTGACCACGATGCAGTAATTTAAATACCAGATCTGCTTATTCCTTTTTAAAGTATCTACAATGAGGAGTGCATACTGTTCAGTTTTTAGTTAACAACCAATGACTTTAATGTAGAATTGATTACACTTTTCTGGTTTTGTTTTTGCCTGAACATGTAACCGTTTTCTCTGATGTTACATTCTTTCTCAAACTGCATCAGATGCAGGCTAAAGTGTTCATGTCTTTCTGTGGGTCTCAGTGAATGCGTACCTGCATGCACACAAGAATAAAGCCAGAGGGCTGCTTTCACTTTCCAAACATCCTGAGGAGGGAAACAGATACACTCTTTCGCCACTGTGTGAAGCGGACAAGTGAGCCAAAGTGCATTCATCCCCTATCAACAACTTCTCTTGATGGAAGGCTGATTCTCTTGTCTCTCTTTTCCCACTGCCGCCGTACGAAAGGTCAGAAGGAGTGTCACGGAGCGCGTGAACTGACAAGTAGAACTGGTGTCAGCTTTCAGGAGGATGGAATGGCTTAAAGCTTTTTTTTTTATCTTTATTTTCTTCTGGATTGGAGATGTTATCATAGTCATCCACTGTTGCATTGTTAAACTGATGGCTTATTAAATTCACTGTTCCTTGAAGAGGATGTATCATGCTGTTTTAAGACCAAATACACTCAAACATTCTCGTTCAGTTTTCCACACTTACTGTAAACTGATCCTTCTTGCCGGTATTACTTTTCACTATTTCATTCAAGCATAGACATATGTAAACCAGATCATAATCTTTGACGAACTATTGATAGACTATGGTGTCACGACAAAGCTAAGTGAAATGGTTCAGTGGTGAGCAGAAAGCAACATTAAGTACACATGCCATTGAATATAGGTTAAAATAACCTTGACTGAAAAAAAGTGAACAGATAAGACAGATATTTTTCAAAAAAATGTAATCCAAGAAACAAATCTGGAGGCAAAACCACATTTGTGATGAACAGGCAAACGAGAGCCAGTAAAAAATGTTGAAATCTTTTTATTCAGACGTTAGAGTTCGAATGGCAATTGTCAATTTAAACGACATCCACCAGGCTCAATTGATGCTCATTTGTAGCAAAACTTCAGTTTTTTCACAGAAGTAGGCTTTAATCCCTGACACTAACCAAGAGTAATGAACACCAATACACATTCCTGTTAAGCTACATACGCTGCCCACAGCAGTGTTGAAGTGGCCACTTCCATTTTTTGTCCAAGCAAATAAAAGTAAATGCTTGTTTTCCCAACCAAGTTGCCATAGAAGCTTTTTTTTTTTCATTATTAACTTGTCCTGTCCAACAGCTGAGCCAACAGATGTGGGCTGAGAGCTTCTTGTGTTGGGCAGATATAACTGTCACAAAAAGGGATTTATAGAGTATAAACCCCTGCTGTATTTCTTACTAAACTTTATTTATATTGATTATGTTTTATTTTATTTATTTTTCTTTGTTGTTGGACCGGACGGAAAAAAGGAAGAGGGTGGGGGGAGAAGAATATGGCAACAGAGGGAAGCAACATCATAAAAAAACCAGGACTAAGTGATAAACTAGAATGGGCGGGGCCTGTCTACACACACACTCTATAGTTACACACACAGTTGTTGGCCAAAATAGTCTCCACATTTAAACTAAACATAATGTACTCAATTCAACTGCAACAGCAGCTCACATTCTCCATCATACAAACCCATTCAGATAAGACTTTCATTCTGTCACACAAACGGTTAGTGCTCAGGTGAGTGTTTTTTTCGCTGAGGTGGATGGTGACGGAATGTACTCAGGGGGAGAGCGCCCGGCCATCCCCACACTAAGACCCCCCGCCGGGGCAGCAGCTGCAGCCA
>NC_050512.1:9855176-9859057 GCF_002922805.2 Oryzias melastigma | reverse complement strand
GCGGCGTCGGACACAGTCTGGTTGCTGGCGGCGTCGGACACAGTCTGGTTGCTGGCGGCGTCGGACACAGTCTGGTTGCTGGCGGCGTTGTCCTCCTCCGTCCTCTTAAGTAATTCCTCAGCTTCTACCTCATTGGTTTCCAGTAGTACTAGAAGAAAACAAGTTAATTGACTTTGACTTGTACTTTGGTTGTTAGCCTTAAAGTTATTTTAAGTTTGTATCATTTTCTCACCTTCAATTTTTTTCAAATTGGAATCCATTGACTGCAAAAGACCAAGGCTCCCACCTAAAGAAAGGATTTCTGGTGAGGTTACAAAAGAACAGAATTACTACTAGATTCTTTACCATAGAACAACAAGTGTCATTTTCCTCACCATTGTCTTTCACCAGCAGTTCATCATCAGCATTCTGGCTTTGTCTTGCTACTGGCAAGCTTAAAGCTACGAAGAACATTTTTAACAAATAATTAGTCAGTACCCTCCAAAGCAACTCCCATCAGGCTTAAATTTAATTGAATTATAACATTAAATCACCATACCATTGCTGAAGCAAACAGCCAGAATGAAAAGGGCCAAAACTGACTCAGCTCCCATCTTGTCAGACACTGAATGAGAACCCAACAAACAAGAGGAGCTTAAAAAGTTTATCCAGCAGGAGACACAGCTGCTGCTCATTACATCTAATTGTCTTACTCTTCAGGTTAACTTGACTCAAACTTTGTATGTCTTTTAGTATAGTCTTTGACTGAAACACATTTGAAGAGTCCTCACAGATAGTTTTTTTTTCCAGTTTATTTGGTTTCATCATTAAAGGTAAATCCAAATAGCTCCAAAAAGCTCTAACAACAATTAATAATCTTAAATTGTAATTGTGTGTAAAAGTAAAAAAATATCTCTTACCCAAAACTTGGTGCAACAAAAACTCACTTTAGACATGCTAAGTAATCAAACTATTCCACTCAGGAGAAAATTAGGTAATTTAACACCAACATGGATTTTTAATTAAGTCTTGGTGCAAAGTCTCCAAAATTTAAAATATTCTCTCATTATTTAAGCCAGTAAAGAAAAAGCATTGAGAGCATGCGTTCTGAGGAAACAACCTGGGTTCGGTTTGCTGCTGTCTAAAAGATTCATGTCTACTTAGTGCATGTTCGATTTCCAGATCATAAAATTCAATAAATGTCAGTACGTTTGTCCTCCTGAATTTTCACTCTCATGTACGGTGAGGGTTTCTTTGGTTAGTAGTAAATATCACTGATGTCCAACTTTGTTGTCTGTTTTTGGGGGCTTGAATAAATCTACAAGTCGGGTAATTTATCCGGCCCAACCCACTCCCAACTGAACAAAACAAAAATTTAGCTGAAGAATCCCTGCTGTTCAGTAACCTTTTCTAATATTCTGAACCAAAACATGTCCTGTCTTTCAGACATGGGTATCTGGGGTTGAATTTTCTCAAGTCAAAAACTATTTTTACACCAGAGATGACACCTAAATAACACACGTTCTTTGACTTGCCGTAACTCTTCGACCATAACTCAGCTGATTCTGCTCAGCTTTTAATAATGGCTTTTCACTAATATGCAAGATATTACTAATGTAAAGTGTTGCATAATGCAAAGATGCTTGTCTTCAGAATTTGCTAGAAATACATTAATTTGCGTGAACGTGCCAACACTGGAGTTAAAGAGTAAATGTAAAAGGATTTTTCTATAATTCACTATTTAATCACATTATTTTTTAGAGTTTCAATTTTTGCTTTAAAGCAAAAATATCAAAGTGCAATACTATTCATTTAATATTTCCAATCAGGGACTCTAAATACTAAGAAAAGCTTTTATGAGTTCGACAGAATAGTTTTTATGAAGACGAGGGTCATTGAGCTCAGCTAAAGCTTCATCTCCCGCTCAGTGAGCCCTAACACCATCTGTCGAGTGTACATGTGTGCTTTCTCGTGTCTTTGATGCATACAGTATAGGTCTGTGCATGTCTCTCCCGCTCTCTATGTTACTCTCTATCTCTTTACTCTGACATCTGTACGAGTGTGAAACAGCTGTGTCTGCTGCAGTCGCCTTTGGGATTTATAGCTTACACACACTCGCACACACACCCAAACACCTTCACACAAACTTATTTCCTCATATAACCTTTCATTCCTTATCTCACTGCAGAATCATACTTTCCTCTGCAATGACCTCCTCTCCTGTCCTTCATCTGTCAGATGGAGACAGTCTTGGGGGATTTCGAGTTGCCTCTGGACACAAAAGTAAGATGTTTGCAATCATCTGGACAGGGTGTGAAAGCAAGGCCAAGTGTCTGCAATTGGCAGTCGAATCAGTTGCGTGGTTAAGATCGCAATCGCTCCTTTCATCCCTGTGAAAGGGTTGCAAGCACATGCATGTGGACACTCAAAATTTAATGTGTTCGGTGCTGGTACCCCTCTGGGGGAACATTCCTTCTTCCCTCTTGCATCTCTCACTTACTGTCCTCTTCTTTGCTCTGTTCTGCAGTTATCATCCTCAGAGCGGCCGCTCATATTCATTAACAGTCTGATTTACGTCTGTTTTGGGCAGTGGGTTGGGATGTGTGAGTGACACACTACTATTTTCTCTAAGACATTCTTCTTTTACAGACGTTTTGGGTGGAAACGGGGTTACTGATGGGATTGAGGTTTATCTGTCAGGTGCAGCTTTAGATATCACACAGGTAAAATAAATGTTTGTCTTTCCACGTGCCATGGTTTAAACTTTACACAGATAAAGTTTAGCCAGATTTTAATCGCTATTTTCACTTGACGTTTTCAAATTCATACGTCTACTCAGTTTTAACTTTTATCTAACTGCCGCAGCTCTGAACCCTCGACAGGAAGTGTGAAAATGGATTGACATATTTTCTGCACTATGAGGCACACCGTCCAAAAATTGTTTATTTTTACATTTATTTACAAGGTGCCCTGAACTGTAAGCCACATTAAGCAGGACAAAAAAGTCTGAGACAAGTCTGTCAATTAGTCAGATTTTATTAACTCACAGTAACTCTAGAACTTGTTTGTAAAACGCTACATGTTGATGTTAGAAGAGCTAGCCTATTCACAACAACTGTAACTTCAAAACTTGCTTGTAGCCTACCATGTACAAAAAATCTGTGATACCACGAAAATAAACATTACAGTGGCTATGCTAACTCCCAACCCTGTTAGTAGCATAATAAAAAAAAACCACACACACACAATGCAATGCTAGATACCAGTAGTGATCTAGACTAGAGGAATTACATTTAAATGCTTAGCAGTTTGAGGGACTGAAGGAACAGTGCCAGTTACCATGTACATTTTGTTATAACTCATATATTTTGCTTCATTCTATTGTTAAAAAAATTATACATTTATTTACAATTTGAGCATAAAAAATAGATCTGGCATTAATATTTTGGTAAGAATTTTAATTTTATAATAACATTGTGTTAATTAAGTTCTACACTGTACATTGAGAACAGATTTAATTGAAACAACTATGACTGCATCTTGTTGTTGACAAAAGCAGAGAAAGACTTCTGAAAGGACTGATTATTATTTAGAAAGACAATGGATAATCTGTTTATTTGAGGGCATATAGACATTGGATTGGTTGATATTGTGAATATCTTGAAATGCTACTAGCAGCTCAACACATGTGCTGTCTTTCTGGTCCAAATCACAGACAACATGTCCTGTGAGCCGTGACTTAGAGGAGCAACAGGAGCAAAACCCCAATTAAATTCATTTCAATTTTATTTATATAGTCTAAAATCACAAAAAAATTGCCTCATAGGGCTTCATGCCGGTAATTGTACAGAATCAGAAGGTCGGTCATAAAATAAAAACAATAGCTGATTGCTAAACTAAAC
>NC_050512.1:9838432-9853529 GCF_002922805.2 Oryzias melastigma | reverse complement strand
ACTACTACACGTTAGCCATGTTAGCCTCTTTAAATTACCTGAAACTCCCAACCTTGTTTGTGTAGACTCTTGGAAAATATTTTCAAGTAAAAAACAGACACCCCTTTATTTTTTTTTTTATTTTAATTTACTTACTTTTATTGTTATTTACAAGGTTCGGTTCCAACTCTCTGAGTTATTGCAATTCCCAAACTGTCCACCAGGTGCCAGCGCCGCGCGCAAGTGTACGGATTAAATGCGCACTGGAGGAAGAATAAATCCTCTTGCTGAAATGCTACTAGCAGCTCAACACGTGTGCTGTCCTTTTATTCCACATCACAGGTTAGTAATCACTTAATGTGTAAACTAATGTACAAACACTGTGCCTGGAGGTCTTACAGACAACAAGGGTGTGGTTGAGTTAAAACGTTTGTTGTGAGGAAATGTGTATTGTGCGTTGTAAAGTGTTTGAAAGCTAACTCGCTAATGCTAACTATTAATCTACATTTTTTTGGTGCAATGCTAGATACCAGTAATGATCTAGACTAGAGGAATTACATTTAAATACATAGCAGTTTAAGGGACTGAAGGAACAGTGCCAGTTAACATGTACATTTTGTTATAATTCATGTATATTTTGCTTCATTTTATTGTTAAAAAAAATATATACATTTATTTACAATTTGAACATAAAAAATAGATCTGGCATTAATATTTTGGTTAGAAAACAGAGTTAAAATCATTTTATAATAACATTGTGCTAATTAAGTTCTGTGTACATTGAGAACAGATTTCATTGAAATAACTATGACTGCATCTTGTTGTTGACAAAAGCAGAGAAAGACTTCTGAAAGGACTGATTATTATTTAGAAAGACAATGGGTAATTTGTTTATTTGAGGGCATATGGACATTGGATTGGTTGATATTGTGAATATCAGAAGAATAAATCCTCTTGAAATGCTACTAGCAGCTCAACACATGTGCTGTCTTTCTGTTCCAAATCACAGACATGTCCTGTGAGCCGTGACTTAGAGAAGCAACAGGAGCAAAACCTCAATTTTCAATTTTATTTATATAGTCTAAAATCACAAAAAAATGGCCTCATAGGTTCTTCATACAGGTAATTGTACAGAATCAGAAGGTCGGTCATAAAATAAAAACAATAGCTGATTGCTAAACTAAACTAAAAAAAAAAAAAAAACAGACTGATACTGCTAAAACAAGCATTACTGTAACCATGCTGACTTCCAACCTCGTTAGTAACACATAAAAAAGAACACTACAAACTAACAGCGCTACAAATTAGCCATGTTCATTGTGTACCTCTCAAAATTACTTTGACATCAATAATCACAACCAGAACTAATCCAAATAATATCATAAAACAGTCCAGACTAAAAGGCGCCCTGTTCATTGAAAAAGAAATCAAGTGTGCCTTTATAATGTGTAAAATACAATAAAAAACAAAATAGTAGATGTACTTTGATTCAGAATAATAATAATTGGTGATGTGGGACAAAATGGCGACAGGGTCAAAAATGCCAATAGTGTCTTCCGGTGTTCGGGTTTGACACACAATGACCGGGTTGTCAGAGAGAAATAATGCACGACTCGTTTAATATCATCCATATGAATTCGGGGAGGCAGCTGTGGAGCATACCAGCAGAACTGCTGATATTTGTACTTTGATGTGTGAGCGATCTTAGAGGGGAAAATGAATACAACCAGGTAGGACAATTCTAAAAGAAATATACAAATTTTTGCACAAGTTATATTATTATTTAATTATTGTACAAGTTTCTTGGCATTCTTGCCATTTTGTGTTACGTCATGTGAAAAGGGTCTATTGATGGAAGGTGTAGTTTTATTCAAATTAAAGTAGTGCATCTCTTCTCAGGCTGTAGTTTTGATGGCCTTTTTAGGACCTGCAAGTTCCTTATGTAATATTGGTCAAAATTGATCAAAATTCAGATTAGAAAGAGTTCCTAAACTTGAGATTATCACCCATTAAATTCTTATAATGAACATGTGCTGATATGCTTTGGGCTTTTTATAATGTGAGTGACAGACATACTCTTAACAATACATTGACTTGGTTGAAGGTGAATTTATTTTGAAGGTGAGATGTTCAGGATAAACCACATGCACTTGTCTTTATATGTTTTTAGAAGAAGCACATCTTTGTGTGCTAAAGATTTTCCTCAGCGATTTATGAGCCGTGTGTTCTGAGGTAGAGTGGGAGTAACTCACTAACTGTGTGTGCGTCTGTATGTGTGTGTGTGATGAACTGTAGTTCCCATTATAGCCACTGAGGAGCGATTAGACTTGTCTGTGAGCTGATTAATATTCTCCAGAGACGCTGGGCGAGGTGAAGGAAATGATTATGGGATGGACAGATAATGGAAAGATAATGCCCCCATGGATCACGCTGACAGAATGGAGACAGTGTGGGAGGGAGAGAAGGAGGGAGGAAGAGGTGAGGAGAGCCGGCCAGGAAGAGAAACTTTTCAGGAGTATGTAAAAGTCGTGGGAATGAGCTGACAAAGATGCAAGAAATGGAAGTTAATACAAATTTAAAGGACATTTTTTGCAAAAGCCACATATTTGTGTGTTTTTATTTTTTTTAATAGTTTTTGCATTGCGCAAAGCTTGAAAAAAAAATAACAATAACTACTTAAAGCAAACCATTAGGGTCATACAACATTTGAAGAGGCGAGGAGGGTCTTGATTAATACACTTTCTTCGTTTTACAGCACTATATTCTCCTCCCACTAAGAATTCTTCTTCATATATTTACCACTACACATAAATTGAAAGAAGAGAACCTAGTGATCCCCAAAAGGACTTAAGTAAATTTTGACCCCAGCTAAGTTTTTACCATTAAATTACCTTTTGTAACCTTTAAAACATCAGATTTTAATCTATTTTCTAATGCAGTTAAAAGGATCTTTGATGACTTATTCTGGCTGGGAGATTTCCCACCAGAGGTAAATTGAGTCAATCTGTCCAGAGATTAGCCTCTGCCCTGCCAGTGTTTGCTCGCTTTGCTGCTTGTTTCCTGATGAGTGCAGCACTGTGGAGAGAGTGGAGATAATTTAAGGAAGTCCATCACCTTCCTGCTAATTCCACCCCTCACTCACAGGTGGCTGTGCCAGCTTCACACTGAGCAGTGCCTGCTTTACTGTTTGGGTTTCGTTTTCTGATATGTAAAGATGTAACTTGTTGCAAAATGACAAATTGACTTCTCTTATGTGATCTTTTGAATTGCCAGAAGTATTTTGAACCAGGATGTTGTCCAGTAGGAAACAGGAAGAAAACAATAGCTCTATTTTTTTTTTTCTTTTTTGTGGCTATGATTGACTATTTGCAAAAATACAGGAAAAAATGCATGATCTTTCAGCTGCTTTTTTAAGGTTGGTAAAGCAAATCATCCATTTCTCTTTTACATCCTCCTCCTTCTCACCAACCACCCTCATGTCTGCCTTTACTACCTCTTCCTCTATGTCTCTTTCCTGGCAGCTCCAACCTTAGCATCCATGAAAACCAATATATACACAGTCTTTCCTCTCAGTGGGATCAAAAACCATCTCAGTCTGCTTCCCTGCATTAGTCTTCAAACACCTAACAGTTCCTCAGTTTTCATCCCTGATCAAATCCATCCTCATCACTCCAAACGAGAATATCAACAACGGGATCTCTGCTCCCTCCAGTTCTGCGTCTGGTCTCTTTTATCTGAGCCACTGCCTCTAACATAACTGCTCTCACCACAGTCCTTGTAGACCCACTCTGATGAAAAGTGTGTTTCTGGTGTTTTAACAAGTTCTTATGGCATTTTTCTGATGATGATCATAAAAAATAACCTAAAAATTGCATTTATGAGTGTTTTTTAAGTCAAAATCTTGTGAATCAAGACCAAAAGATTGTATTTGCGTTGTTCAAAATATGCAGGGTGGGCCACAAGCTCCCTGCTCTGCTACATTCTGATGCATCCGCTTGTGGACAATCTATATTTCTGATATTGCTCACCATTTGTTCTGCCCCTATAATGTTAGGTTGGGTTGTGAGGGGCTGTAAGCTAGTGGGAGAGTGTAAACAGATTATTATTTTTTGGGAATAGGGAGAGGGGTTGCACCGGACCTGTGCTCTCCCCCACAACTCAGAGGTGAATTTCTAATGAACTTCTGCTGCTGTGCAGAAACTGTCCTAAAAAATTACAAATGGCTACTTTCATTCTTGCTAAAAGCCTTTTTCACATATGACACATCAAACCTAAAATCCATCTCTGCCTGTTCCAACCTGCTCTCACACGTCTTTTCACAAATATTACAAATCATTTTACAAAAACACTTTTGAAATACTAGCTTGTTGCACTAAGGTGTTTCAGTAGCTTTTAAACTAATTTAAAAAGAGATAAACATAGTATTTAAAAGAACAGGCTATATTATTGAGACAATAAATAGATAATACAATTTGAAGTTTGCCAACAACTACCAACCATTAGCCTAAATGTATTTATTTCTTGGTGAAATTTGAGCAAGTAAAAGTGATATAGATCTATCTCTATGAAAGTTATGCTTTAGTATTTGGGTTTCATTGGATCTTAGGCCAGCTGGATGGCTCAGTTGGCTGCATGCAGGACTGGCAAAAGGGAAATATGGATTTATTTCAGGACAGATTAATCATGTGTGGGTCTTTTGGCAAGATCCTTCATGCAGCTGCCAAACAATGTAACCACAGGGTGGACCTGAGTCTGGGTTTTCCTGTGCTGGTCCCTAGCCCGCATAAAATAAGTGTTGAGTCATGAAAGACATGTGTGCAGATCTGTGGAAGCTGATTCACTTTGGTGACCCCTGAAAGTATTAGCCGATAAGGTAAACAACTGCCTCTTTAGTTAAAAAAAAAAACATTTTATATGAAGAGGTGATTATAAAAATAAGGAAACTAAAAAATAATCTAGAGATGGTCAAAATGGGGCTACATGTATGATACAGTTTAGAAAATTGTGTTTGTTTTGCCCTTTTTTAAATATTTTTTTATTAAAAATGTGAGACAAAAATATTATTTCAGCCTCCTAATTTCTATAACAGTAAAAGGCATCCACTCACATGTTGTGTCTATCCTGTGATTCTTTGTCTCCACTGCCTCATAATTGCTCTTTTGTTTTATCTGTGGGACTTAAAGCCCTTCAGCTTGAACACTTGTGTCTTCTTGGTAAAAGTCTGTGTGCTGTTCATTGTTCCCGGTCTTTCAGCTCTCTCTGGTGTAAGGAAAATGCTGGAATTTCAAGCATGTCATGTGTACTTCCTTCATTTTCCGTGTGTTGCTAAGGTAGCACTTCCTGTCCCAGGAGCTGGGAAAACACTGCTCCCGTGAAAAACACATGCAGTTTGGAATGTACGCCGTCTTGAAAACACATAAACATCATGCACAAAGGTGATGTAATGTGACTCCCAAAACAAAACCAATGTGGTGGAAAACACTCTTTGGATCAGTAACCTTTTTTTCACCAGTTTTAACCAAACATGAAGCCATCAGTCATGCTCTAATTGGTAAAGAATTTACCATTTTATCTAATGGCATTTGGAACTATAAATGTAGTTAAAGTTTAAGTCCCTTTAGTTGTCATGCACATAGGTGTATGAACATTGTTTTGAGCATTTAACCTACTCCTAGGGGAGCAGTGAGCTGCAGACACAGCTGCGCTCAAAAATCATTTGATGGTTTGACCCCCAATACAACCCCTTAAAGCTGAGTGTCAAGCAGGGAGGCATTAGGTGCTATTTTTAGTCTTTGGTATGACTCAGCCTGGATTTGAACTCATAACCTTCCAGTCTCAGAGTGGACACTTCACCACAAGACCAGTGAGCTGCTTCATACATTCATAGCATAAATCAAACAGGTCATTTTTATTTCTATCTTCATATCATATTTGATAAATGGATTAATGTGACCCTTATCTCATTATCATGATCCAAACTTCCCATAAAAATCCATTATCTTTAACTTGGTCCATGTTTTCTGTTCTGTAGTTGATCATAAATCCACTAGGGGCAGTAGAAAGGCTTCTTCCATGAAATCTTAGACACATTTGGTGGGAAAAGTTTAGCTAATTTAAAAAAATCATGGTGAGGAGGACTCATTTATTGTTTGTTTTTGATGACTTCCTGCTGTATTGAAAGACTGTAAAATGTGTTGATTCATTCTTTATGATACAATTTATGTGGATCAAATCTGAGAGTGAATAAGGTGCTTTTTTCCTGAACATTGAACAATATTTTCACATCAAATGAATATTGTGAGCAAAATCTTAGCTAATGACTCAATATATCATAAATATCTTCATCTGATTAAAAAATTATATTTCAAAAATGTTTTTGTGATTTGATCAAAAGTTTAAAAAAAACATCTTCAGTCCAAAGAATTTTAGTTTTCTGTCAGTTCTTTTGTGTAGTGGGCTTTACATGGTTATTGTTACAGCTTTAAACACTACGGTCAAATATATGTATTGTTTTTTCTTGACTAAAATTCCAATGGAGACCATTCTGGACAAAATAATTGTTTTCCCAAATGTTTCATTTTTATTTATTTTTTTTATTATTTGGAATTATGTTTTGGTTTCTCAAAATTTGTTCTGATTTCTAAAATGTGTGTTTTTAATGTGTTTAATTTGCTATTATGCTTTTGCATTGAGTGATTTGTTGGTGTTATTAGGACTTTCAGGCCACCGTTGATCTTGTGCATTTTAAATTGCTAATGGAGAAAACATTATTCATTTAGAAGTTTCTCTGTTTTACTTTGCAGGACTGAAATTAGCTTTAGTTTCCTTTTTTTCATTCTATTATTTCTTTTGTTTTCAAATAAAAAATATAAAAGATTTAATGAATGTAAATACTATTAATTTTCAAAGTAATAAGAGTTGGAGATTTAAAAAAAAAGTCATATTTTATTATATGACATTTTATATGCTATCTTGATATTTAACATTTTTTGCATTCCCTTTAAAAAAAATTAGACTAGTTTCATTTTTTTTCTTTGTAACTGTCCGTCTTCTTGCCGACAGTCGCACCAGGTTCATGACCCCCAGCTCCGCCACAATGGGACTGTGGGGCAGCGTCCTGCTGTCATTCTGTCAGACTCATCGCTCGGTCTCTCTCGCTGGCCCTGACAGCCTGTGACAGTACGGAGCAGAACACAACACACAAAGACTGGCGTTCTTTCAGCCTCTGCTCTCACAAAATGCTATTGTCACCATCCGAAGACACTTTCAGAGAGAGGAGCGCAGGAACAGCTTGAGGGGATAAAGGAAAGAGGGATGTTAAGTGTTGACTTGTGAGTTTGTCAAGAGATAAGAGCGCCGAGGAAGAACAACAGAAGAGTCTGTCAGCAGTTTGCTAAATGGATACATTTACGTTTGAAATAAAGAATTCTGTCAGTTCCCCATAAGGTTACTTTATGAAAGGGTAGAAGAAACAAAAGAAAGTTTCTGTCAACTTTTGTGGAACTTGGAAAAAAACTGCATGGTTCTGCTTCTTCAGGACGAAATCATCATGTGGGAGTATGGTCATCCAGAGTAACATCATAATGTCAACAATGTCTTTTCATCTACCGACATAAAATTCCCTGAACTCTAACCTAAGAAATTCAGACTAAATAAATTGGTTTTTGTTTATCACCTTTGGGGAATTTGACAATCTAAATTACAACGTGACTTAGATGCCACGACTGCACGTTTGAAACTTTCAACTGAAACTGTTATTCTGATCCCACACTGTGGTGACAGCAGTAGCTCCTTAGAGCTGCACAGACCAGGAATCATAAAAACGGAGCTGGCTTCATTTCTGCTTACCTTAACAAATAATGAGCTTGAGCAACTTCAGTCCAGGATTTCTTTAGGGCAACTTCAATCTGCTGCTTTCAGTATTCATTTTAGTTGACCTTAATCTGATCAGAATTTTTTCAACTTTAACCACTACAGGATGTTTTTCTTAAGAACATCCAGATTTAGAGTTAATCTAGAAGAAATTTAGCTAAGAACAGAGTCATGCAATAACACAACATGACCAACCAGGCATCTCCACAAACTAAACATTTATAATTAATCCGAATTTTAGTTTTTGCTTTTGTCTTTGGAATAAATATGAAATGACTCTTTCTTGTTTATTTGGTGGATTTATTATTTCATGTGAAGGATTCACTTTCACCAACTGTTTTGTGTAAAATTTCTACATTAGTTTTGATTTATTTCTGGAGCCAGATGTGGCATCAGTCCCTGCAAGACAATCAGTGCAAAATATCTTTTAATGAATCTTAATGGTATAATGTTTTATAGAGAGCATAGATAAAAATGTTAATCTATGACTGAATCTGAATTCTCCCCTAACTCCTCTGCGTCTTGAGAAACATTTCTTCATGGGTGTGCTCTGAAGCACAGAAGTTTACATTTTTAACACTTTTAAGTTTTAGCATGACTTTTTAAAGCTATAATATCAATGTTTTCATGTGTATTCCCAACCCTGGCAGCTACACGCTAAACAATGACTGGCAACAACTGATGACATCATTGAGTGGTAGTAGCATCCAGATTTGAAGACACTATTTTTCTATAACTCTCCATTTGGAGGGCTAAATGTAGGCGTGGGGGAAGAATTTGGACTTGGCCTTCAGTGTTAACACAGATGTTGTCATTCTGGCCCCTTTGTCACTCATCATTGTCACAAAACTATGTAACCGTTGCCAGACAAAGCTGCCAGAAGGCTGAAAGTGTAGGACAAATCCTTTATCCAGCTGAGACAGGCTCCCTACCTTCGGGCTTGGCCGTCCTTTTTTGATTTTGTTAATTTATCTGGAAAAGTTCATCTTAAGAATGACTTATAAATAAATAAATCCGCAGCTAAATCAACTTCTCCACCTTCTTCTATTCTTAACTGCAAAACAGCAAGTAATTCAAACAAAGATCAAGTGCAGCTACTGCCTACGGCATGAAAGAAAGTACAAAAGAAGTTATTTTTTTGGTACCACAAGCTTAGACCGGCCAATCAGAGGTGATTATGTCATCTTCCATCCTCATTAAGCTTCAGAGACTCTAACTCAAACTCTGATTGGTTTAATCAACGTTAACTCATTGGATCAGCAGTGTTTTTTTTTCATGGAAAGTCACCCTCAAAACCGGAAGTGAGGATGTATGAGTGAAAGGCAGACTTTCATGAACTTAGCAAAAAGTGAGGACTAAAGTTTGATTAGTTAGCAACCTTCATGTGAAAAAACCGTCTTCCAGTTGTGCAGCTGTGAGAGAAGCTGACAGAACAGTTGGAATGATCTAAAATATATTTTTGACAAATATATTTAAAAACATTTCTCTGTGATTAGAATCTTTTTTAGGTAATTTTAGGCCTTCACTGAAGGCTTTGCAGGCCCTGATGGTAAACCACTGGTCATTACCAAATCGTCTTCCCTCATTGATCATAATTTGACCTGGTTTAACTTTCAACACATGTTTAATGGCTCCGCTTATCGAATGTAAAGCCCAAAAATGGTTGTAGAAACTTGCGTAGCTAAGTGCAAATGTGAACGTTTTAAACGTGGAAGTCCAAAAGGTGCACATTTGCGCGTTTATTTAGAAGTCATTGGAAGTGGTCTCTAAGTTAGTGGAAGTGGTGAATCTAAGTTACCGAGAGCGGTATGAATGCAGCTCCAGCTCCCATAAAGTTCCAACTGGGTTTATCTCAAGCTTTCCAAAAGCACAAACACCCACCAAGTACTGTAATGCAAGAGCATTTGCAGCTAGTACAGATACGCTGTAAAGATTTTTAGCTAATTAAAATATAGACCTAAGACAGCCATCTATGCATTTGCACTTGTAACACATTTACTCCCAGTTTTTCCTCTATCAAAGAAACAGATCCTTAACTTGACGTCTCTTTGTTTTCAGATGTGCATTTCATTGTACTTGCCTGTTATAGTTTGACTTTGTAGTAAATGTTGCTGAATTAGCACAAAGAAAGCGGTCATTAATCTAACAGGAAAATTGGAAAAGTACTCAAATAGTAAGTGGGCCACTGCATGGACACGTACACATGTTTGAAAGAAAAGATGCAACAGAACGACAGCATAATAAGCACTGGGCTTGGCAGGACGACAGTGGATTAGAGAGTGACAGAGAGTGCAGTGAAGAGATCAGGGTCATTTCAGAGCCAGAGGGCTGAGAGTTTGGTAGAGATGATCATAAAACATAAGAACTAGTCGGCTATGGATGAAAATAAAAGAGATGAAGGCTGGAAATAAAGTTCTGTACTATTCCTAATAATAACAACACTGCAAAAATAAGTCAAAATTCTCACCAAAGAAAAAAATCTACCAATGGGGTAAAAAAAAAGTCTTACCAAGAACTCTCTTTAAAAAATCTAGTCACTATAAGAGATGTTTTACTAAACTAAGGTTCTTTTTCTCTTTGAAAAGCTTTCTTGAAAATGTAATCTTTCTTGCAAGATAAAAATTATGACCAATTTTTCTTGAAACAAGGGTCTTTTTGCTTTGTTGAGATTCAGTTTTTGTGGAGGAATGGATTTGTAAAGTCGATTTTGTTCAGATCATATTCAAATCCTGGGCAATTTCCTTTTTTTCCACAGTCACAATCTACAGATCATCAGTGCATGAGGTGAAAGACAGTTTGATGTGAATGTTATGAGTTGAGGTGATGCAACATGGTCAGAGTCTTCTAGATAAAGAAGAAAATTTCTTAGAATCAGTCCAATAAAGTTCCTCACCAAACTTTGAAACATTAACATGTGTGGGCACATAAAGGTCGGCTTTTGGTTACCATCGAGTTCTCATCCAAATCATCAACAGCAGATTGTTGCTCAGACTATAGTTCGGAAGTTATGGCACAATTTCAATCAGAAAGATCTACCTCACTTACAGGAATGCTGGGTGGTTACATCTATACACCATCATCAATCAGGTCTTCCCTTTGAACCAACAACTAAATACCCAATCAAAAGCCAATTTTTGCCTTTCTCCCCTTAAAGAGAAGTTTTGGAATGGTCTGGCCTCTAACCATCAATATTGTCTAGGCTGTAGGATATACACGTCCTCGGTCATCTGAAGCACACAAGACGTCATCGGCCCAGAGCCTAACCACCGAAGATTATGGACTTAATCTGTGCACATCTTTCTGTAGCATAAATAAATCTTTAAGATACGTTAACACTGGACATGTGATACATGCATTCTTCAACATGCTTTTAAGTTATGACATTCACATTGGACAAGCAGGGATGGGCTTCTTCTTTTCCTATACCAGCACATGTCGCCTCCTACAGTTGGAGGAATCTTTGTGTGAAATGTGGAAGTTATGCAAATCTCACAAATCTTGCTCCAGACTTTTCCTTTCACAGATCTATTCCAATTTATAAAATATAATTCAGTCCCGGCACAAATTGCGGCTATAAATTTCTCCTCAAGGATCAAGTTTTAAACCGTTGGCCCTTCTTTGAATTGAAAAAGGACACCATCTATTTGTCGCTACCAAATACAAGTCCTTGATTGGTCAAAGTTTGATTTGGTTGTATGCAAGAGTTTTGAACACAAAAGACCGAAACGTGCATATACAGACGTTAACCTGGGCTTTTAATTGGAAATAGTTGCTAGAACTCATTTTGCCAAGAGAACACAGCTTTACTTGCATCTCCCCTTATTAAAATAGAAACTCTACTCAAGAATTTTTGTGCAAACTCAAAATATAGGGAACTTTTAATTTCAAAACTCTTAAACAGGTCATTGACCCTTTCAAAATGCCTCCCCAAATAAAGGCCTAAAATAAAAACATTTCCTTGGAAATAACTGAACAGCATTTTTATACTCATGATGACACTTTTGCAAAGGAAGGAAAAAATGTGTTTTCAGGATGTGTGCAAAAGTGTTGAAACACTGGTGCCAAATTACACCACCCAACCAAGACATAAAAATCCTGAAAAAGAAGAAGAGTTCCTCTTTCTGTGTTTACTTCCCTCCTGTTTTCATGTGAGAGGAAAGAACGTGATATAGAGAAAAAAAGGGAGGGAATACCAAAGAAATTGAGTTCTGGATTTAGAGTTAAATGAAAATAAAGATGACAAATGAAATGAACAATACACACTTCTCGTTTCACTTCTGTTTATCTCACAGATATCTGGGAAACAAGCTAATGCTTAGTGACTGTCACCAAGAGCCCAGGGACAAATAAATCCTAAAATACTTCTGGCACTTCTGTGGATCTTCTTGCTCCAGCACTGCTGCTGCTTTTTTTTTCTCAGTGTATAAAATTCAGGGTTAATGAACAACTGACTCAAGGTCCCAAAGCAAACAAACTCCCCCTTCACAATTAAAGCCAAGCAAAAGACCTTCTCTGAAAAGCCATGTCAAAAAACCTGTTAAGCTCCTAAGAACTCTCTTACTTCAAGGGACACCCTTTTTTTGGATTTTAAGAAAATGTTGAAGTCCCACTCCGATCATCTTTGGATCTATTTTTAATGCGTTCCCTGTGGTCTTTAAATATGATTGTCGTTTTTAACCGAAATCAGAAAAACTTGTGTCGTTTTTTTTTTTTTTTTTTTTTTTTTCTACTGAGCAGAAGTAGTTCATTGGAGGATCGTTTCTAAGCTGATGGTGGGACTATTGGAGCGAAGCAACCCCGCCCCCACTTCTCATCATCCATCTGTTTATAGCTCTCCTGATAGCTTACAGCCCCTCTCACTACCAATATGTAGTGTTGTCATGTTTTCTGCTAGAGTGGGAGGTTTTCTCAGTTTTTTTATATATATTTTATTTTTTTACTGTCTTTATTGACTATATAATCACTGGACATCTCAACCCCTCCCATTTTGTGTTCCAAATAGAGAGTACCTGCTGGTTCCAAGAAGTCAAAATCCCATAGACTTCTATTGAGAAATAAACAGTTATAACACACTCACTCTATTCGTCAGAATAACTTTTTTTCTTTTTTTCCTCTTGCAAATACAATTTTTTTCATTATATTTTTCTTTGTCGCAAGTTATAAACGGACCAATCAGATGCCTCAGTAAAAGCATGTGGTGCCCACTGGCCCCACCTCAAACATTAGATTGACAACTTCTCTTGAGCCACTTTAGGTGGAATGGTTGTCAACTTTGAACAAGCTCACTGATGAACTGTAGTTCCTCTAAAAAAGTGAATCAGACCAACTCGGACCAATAACTTGACTGGATTCAAAATGGTGTCAGATTTGTCGGAAGCCACAGTGATCTTGATCTTAAGAGGTTCGACTTCTGCGTTGCCCGCCCATCTGCTCTTGGGTAACACACTAAACCACAGCGGATTTTCTATGTCACTGCTAACTTTTTCAAACTTTATTTTTTGTCAACTCCTGATTCACAACAATTTAAGTAAAGAAATATTCAGAAATGCAATTTTGAGCTGATATTTCCTTATATATGTCCATCATCCTCAGAAAAATGCTACAAGAACATGTTAAAAACAGCATTTTCATTGGAGTGGGTCTATAACATCAGTTGCAGTCATTGATTTTACCAATTGTAATAATAAATACGTTGACTCCAAGTGAAAAAAAAAACATAACAGTGAATAAAATATAAAAGTCTGAATAAAAAATGCCTTTTTTTTTACTCCACGCATTAAATTATGACTTGAGTTCTCTGCACGACCGGAAACAGGGCAGGATGTGTGGAAAGACCAACCACCAAGTTAGTGTGCGATAAAGTCGAGTTGTGCCAAATATGGAACCGGAGGGACAGCTGAACATCTGTGTATGCGGGCTTTCATTTTTCAGAAGGAACTAAAAGTTGTCACACAATGTTCAAATGTGGGGTTATTTGGGTGCAGCCATAACGTCTCCCACAAATGATTGGGAAATCTCCTGACAGTGTTTCTTTCTTTCTTGGTACCCTTCATGTTTTTCCAGTAAAACCCTGTACACTTAATCACCAAAGACATCTGCAGAATGCAGCCATCATTTTAAAAATAAATACTTTGACTGATGTGCTGCTAACTGACCTTGTCACATAAAAGGGAGTCAAACCGGTTTGAGAACAGATAAACCCATTTGGCGGGGTAAACGTTGTTATGCTGGTAACTGCCTAGATTAGAACCCCTCATGCACACAGACCCGCACGCATCACTGTCGCTGATACACTGAGTCATTGTACTCAGAAAAGCACAGGTCAAACAAGTTTGGTTAATTTCATGGCTCAGTGCCCTTAGGTGGCACGTATACATGACCAAAACCCTAACTCAGTTACTCAGTTTCAGCCTCGAGTTAGATCAGTCCTTCTGCTAAATCTGATACTTAAAGTTATTTTCCAAGCCAGATGCCAGCTCGGATGTGGAAAACAAAGACACATATGGATCTATTTGTCTAAAAGTGGATGCATCAGAATGGAGTGGAGCAGGAACTGATGCAGATTGTAGCTTTTGCATCACACCTACAAGCTTTTTCAAAGACATTCTTTTCGTCTGCTCCTGATTCACAACAATTCGAATAAAGTTACAAGGGTTTCATGTGCTGACCAATAAAACTGAGTGATAAAGCCCTGATAAAAACATCACAAGCTATTGCAACTAAATAATATGTACCTCCTAAAGCTCTGCTTTTCAAACTGAGATGCTCATATTCCTCAAGTTCCACTAATGTATAAATACTATAAAGCGACATTGGCATATAAAGCAAGGCTTTGACATCGCCTTACTTAAGTTCTACCAAAAATAGTAATATTAATTCAAAATTTCAGATGAAATTTGAACACATTATATTTGGCCTACATGAAAAGAACACACAATTCAACATAAAACTGGCAGTTAATATATTAATTATATTTGATAAGTTTCATAATCTAAACTTTTTTCATCACATTTTTTTTACTGTAGCTATTAAAGAATTAGAATCTTATTAACTTACTATCTCTAAAAGTATAAACCAAAAAGCCATACATATTTATGAAAGTTATCAATCTTTGAATAATCTTAATTTATAGTAATGTGTGCTTTGTAATATGTGCTTTGTAATGTATATGCAATCCCCTGGCATTCTCATTGTTCTACTTGTTCTATATGTTTTGGACAATAAAGTTAAAAACAAAAAAGGGGGG
>NC_050512.1:9832738-9838424 GCF_002922805.2 Oryzias melastigma | reverse complement strand
AATGAAGCAAATTCAGTTGCCATTTTTCCACAGTATGGATTTCACCATTTTGGAACCAGGCCATGTGAGTAAGCAGTGATTGTCCCCCTCCAATGAAAATCATGTTTTTTGAGTTTTTAATATGAATGTGTGGCATTTTTCTTCTGAAAGAGAAAAAATATAATAAGAAATCATTTTGTGTTTGTATTTCAGAGTATTTCTCCTTTTAAGTCGCTGTCACTAAAAGTGCCCGAGAAAAACTCTGTTTGAATTCCTGAAACTTTCATACGTCACAGCAGCTAGCTAACCCGGATGTAGGTGAAGAGGCCGAAGAAGATAAGATAACATCTCACTTCTATGCTGTAAAGGACTGTAATTCAATGAAAGGCCATACTGATGTTAGCTTTCATTATTTTCCCAAGGAAAAATGGATTAGATTTATTGGTCACGGCAACGTCAATAACTATTCGATTATTTGCGGAAAAAGAGACATTTTTCAACTGGACGGAACCGCGGGTGATTACATTGTCCGCTCGTAATTGAATTGCCTCCAAGATAGGACTTTATTTTACGTTGGCCTCATGTATTTAAAATTAAACAGAAAATAAAATCTAATTAGGTGTCACAAATATGCTGTCAACATTTGATCCAAGCCGCAAAGTTGCGAGCTGCAGCAGCGGCGCTCCTTATAGCAGCTAGCGGCGAGGAGCGCCGCTGCTTTGTTTATAGCAGCTCCGCTTAGGATCCACCGGGTGGTTTAACTGGATACCAGAACCGTTCTCCTGAACGTAACCCGTCGTCTGCATCTAAAAATTTCACCACTGGCTGCATGCATTTGGAAAACGACGCGTGATCAGACCCTTTCTGTATTCTGGCATTTTATTTGATTTCTTGTTCAAGTTAATTCAACAATCATCATTTGATAGCATGAAATCAGTTATGAGCTCCAGCTAGTGCTACTGGTGGTGCAATGCAGCCTAAATGATCATGTTTTATTTTTAATTTAACTTTTTCATGGGCTTATCAAAGTGTGTGTCTCGCTAGCATGTCTGGGTGGATAAGGGGTGGGGTTACACAGCTCAGCCCCATAAGCCACGCCCACACAGAGGGATTTTTGGAAATGAAGGCTTCAGATCAACAGGAAAAGTGGCTTTTTAAGACATTTAGGATGTGTAATTTTTGTTAAAGACTTCACAGTCCTAATTAAAATCCTACTGGGAACGTTTAAAGAAAATAAAAAAATTGTCGTAGGAGGACTTTAAGTACATTTTAACTGCTCAAGGCCAAAGAAAAGCGCAGTATGAGGCGACATGAACTTTAAAAAAAAAGAACTTGTAATGGAGATTTTTGCTGATATGACTGCAGTTTTAACCCTTTAATTAAAGTTTGTGATGAATTCTCAGAGTTCCTATTCCCTCTGTGAAACTTAGAAAATTCATTTCCAAAATAATCCGCACACAGACAGGTTATATGTGTCCTGGAAGAGAGTGGACTGAGGACAAAGTTGCATGTGTGGGTGGGGGTGTCAGACAAGGCCGCTCACGGAGCCACAACACTCCCTCAGTAAATAACAGGGAGACCAAACTACCAGCCCAGCCCATACAAATACTCTCTCACCACGTGACAACACTATTGTGGCAGTGGCAGTGTGTGTGTGTTTGTGTGTGTGTGTGTGGTATAGTCCCTGGGGTGGAGTGGTCATCTGGGTTTCCTCTAGAGAGTGAAACAAGTGGATTTAGGGAGATTCACTTCCCTATTGGGATAGACAGATAATATTGACTCAGTCTGTCACAATGAGAGGAACTCTGAGCCGAAACGTCCGACCTGCTTTGCTAAAAAATGTGTCTGTCAAGTGAAATGAGTAAGTGAAAGGGCTGAAGCTTCTACTCTTTAAAAGAAGAGAACTATGCAAATCAAAATGAAGAGATTATAGTCAAAGAATATTGATCTGATCACACCCAAATTCAGCAGATTCAAGATGGAATCTTTAAAGACCCACTCTTATAAATCATTTGGGTTTTTTTGGGTTTTAATAAACTCGTGTGGAATTTTTCTAATGATGGAGGATATAGACAAAGAAAACTAAACTTAAATATGCATTTTTGAGTTTTTCTTTATACTAATTAATAAGAATAAGGTGCAGATGAAAAAAAATCCTGTTTGAAAGAGAGCTTGAGAGGTAGAAAATATACACACATAGCTACATGTTTCAAGCTCTCAGGGTAAGGGGCTGGAGTTACTCCGCCCCGACAGTCCCGCCCACAACTCAGAGTCAAATTTCAAATGAACTACTGCCAATCTGCAGAAACTATGTCCTGGAAAAAAATTATTTATTTTTATCATTTATGTATTTATTTATTTATTTTAGCTAAAAATGTCATAATCATAGTTAAAAGATCACTTGGAACTATATTACAACAGAATAAAAGATGACCGGAGTGGGATTTTCACCAAAACCCTATTTTAGTACATGTTACGTGGACATGATGGCGAACTTTAGGATTTCAGAAAGAAAAAAATGTGTATAAACTTGTTTTGTCTTTGCATCTTTAAGTAAATAATCAACTCAGATGAATTGCACTTTACAGCAAATGTTTTTCTAATGCTGTTGATTATAAAGTTTTCAAAAGCTATTACAAATGTTGGCCTCACCCATTCATTGTTGGATTTAACAAATCTGTACACGTGACTCACACTCATGTTTGAGATCATAAACTGCTTGGTGAACTCATAGAGCAAAAATGTTCTTGCAAATTTTTTCTATGGGCATGCTGCGGGCGACAGGTTGTGGGGAACACTTAAGCAACAGAGATGCAGGCATTTCACACAGATTTGTCATTTTTTTCAATGTAAACTGCGGATTGTGCAAGGGAGCCTTTAGTGCTGTTCATGTGATATTTATTTGTGTTATAATTATGACATTTATTTATGATACATATTTATTTATTTATTTATGTGAATTTACTACATTACAAAACATTTAATGCAATGTGTTAATATTTTAATCAAATGTTGGCATGCTAATTCTTTTGTTTTGATTTTTTTTTTACTTAAGATTTTCATTTATTGTTTTAAAGAATTAAATGACAGGCAACCCCACGGCCCAGAAAGAGATACTGATGGTTAAGAAAATGGAAGTTCAGGATGAGAACAAATGAAGTGATCCTTCATGTACTCCACCCATAGTTGAGTCCCCGATCTGTTGAAGCGATGCAGTAACCTCGCCAATGTTCAGATATATGAACTCGCGCCACTCAAATTGCACTGCTGCCAGACCAGCGTGCCACGCCGGGCGCTCAAGGACCTCAGATGGCATCTGTACTATTGACTTAACAATTAAACTCGACGTCCTTGATGCACAAATCATTTATGGTGTGACCAAGCAGGCACAAAGCATGCAGCAAAGTACAGACATGAAGTCTTGTCCTCCTTGTCCACCTTTGTCATGGAAGGGCTAACACCTTAATGTAAGGGTGGGGTCATCTGGACCCAATAAGAGAGCACAAGGGCTAAATAAACTGCAAGACACTTCCTGTCTATGACCTTCCACAGGCCCAGACAACCCAAAAACCTGCAGCACCTGTACGAGTGCATGTGACTAAGGCTTTATCTGCCTTTTTCACTCCATCTGGTCACAAGCTGAATGGGGTATTCTTGACCATGGTTCACAGTCAGTTGTGTTAGAGCTTTTATCCAGCTAAAGTCAACTAACAGATTCCCTGTTACATAATGTCAGATCGTTTCACAGCTAGAGGGATGTCTCACGTTACCTCAAAAACATGCACTGGTGCGCTGGTAAGGTGTGTTTCCTCGTGCCCATCCCGCCCCCATACACGAACACAATCATCTGTGTGTTTATCTGCTCAAACTGCGCCCTCGCCGCCTTGACCTTTCCTAAATGTGTGTGTCCTTCTTGTCAAGTGCATGTCAAATGTAGGAGGGTTGACCGCTGTGTTTACAAAGGACACCCTGGTGTGACCTCGGAGGCTGCCGGTTTCCGTGATTGGCTGCCAGCCTTGGGCTCATTATGTTGCTTCTACAGGGGACATCGTGCCAGAAGACACACTCTCCATTTGTTTCACAACAGATGTACACAGTCACACACACTTGTCAGAGAGACTCCGCAAGGATGGCAGGCAGCCTACTGAACATCTCGACCCCTGTGTGCTCGTGCTCACACATGATGAACCCAGAGAGGAAAAGGTCTCATCTCTGCCAATCAGACGAGATTGTGTGGTAGACAAATATCCTCAACAACTCTGAACTCTTGCTTTAGATTAAATAATTTTGCTGATTGCTTCAGCCAAATTAAAAAAAAAGGTGGCGGAACTGGAATGTTAGGTTTGTACACAAAAAAAATATATATATTTTTTTAAGTTTGGCCAACTAGATGAAAAACTTTTGGGGAAAAATGTATTTAAATGTAGCCAAAAATGAACAGACAACCCAAGCACTCTCCTCTTTTAAGGAAATAAATTATTCAAACTTGATCCACATTAACTAAGAGAGCAGTCTCTCCCTGAACAGACTCCTCTGTGATGTCCTTCAACCCAAATAATCTACTTACACTGCTTCTGGTCTGGAATCTAGGACCCACATTTTTCATGTTCTGTGTGGGAAAATTTAGTTTTAAGAACAACTTTTTGTGCATAATGCATTAACCCAAGAAGGGTTTGGTAGAGTGAAAGGCGTTTCAGGAATCATTTCTGATCATGTGTGTGTGTCTCAGACAGTTTGTGTGTTCTGGTTAACATGGCTGAACTTTGGCTCACCCTCACTCCTCCATTTCACCGCACAAACTCACACCTACCGGCTGCTGGACCAAACCAAAACCACAGGGTTATGACTTACAGTAAAACGAGAAGAGGAAGATTTAGGAGAACTCAAGTACTAAGAATATTCAGAGGAAAATAACTATTCAATGCAAACATAAATATATTTTTGATACAGAAAACTGGATCTTCATAAGGTATTGATTTAGGAGACACTAAATGCAATTAATGTTGAGGTTGTTGATATTCCCCTAAAAAATAGTTCAGAAAAACTATCTACAAATTTAAATATTATCAAAACATGTGTTTCAGTACTTTATTGCAAAATAAAGCAAAGTTTCAAAAGATTTGTTTCACAAATTTCCTGGGGGTTACATCCAGAAAAAGTGGCCAGTCAATTACACCGGCTCATTTATTTAAATCCCTTTTCTCTTCTTTTTGGTTAATCTATAACACTTTATGAAACCCAGAATTTTGTATATCAGAAAAGTAGAATATCTTAGAATAACGTGTTGTAAAAAGAAGGTTTTAGAGCATATAATGGTAACCTCTGATGATCAGCTATATGAAGATGCTAGATTCAGCACGCGCCTAGAAAATCAGACATTGAGTTCTAAATTTTTTAAAACAAAAACACTTTTGGCTTTAAAGATTTAAAATTCACCTTTTTTCTAAAAACAGTTGTTATGAAGGAATAAACATCCCAAATATGTCAATCCTATTTGTAAAATTGATTTAAGTACAGCAATGGCCTTGATTCTACTGAGACGTACGGTCTGGTTTAGAATGGCCCTAACAACGAAAACAATGGAGGTCATCCAGCAGCCCCTTTTTTCTGCTTGGCTTTTGGTACTTTGTACATACAAAGCATTTCATGTTTTTTGAGAGAAGATTGTGGGCAGTGGAGAGGACTTCCTTGGTGCTTTCAATCAATC
>NC_050512.1:9813319-9832585 GCF_002922805.2 Oryzias melastigma | reverse complement strand
GGCGCCATCTTCATTCAAAGAAGACCTTAGTCCAAAGAAGTAGTGACCTTCCGCTAATCAACAGCTAGCTTCGTGCTAACCGGTCCATTCCATTTTTCTATGGACCTACAACAGACATGGATTTAAAAATGGTACAGTTCAGACCAGCTTAATTGGTCCATTTTTAATGGAAACGCTCAAATTATCGGACTGGACCATAACGTATTGTACCGCTCAGTGGAAACGAGGCATTTAAGGAAATTAAGCACTTTTTAAACAGTAGATTGGATTAAAAAAATGTCCTTCTCAGTACAAACTGTAAAGGGTTTAAGTAATACAGCTGACCAAAAACTCCCACCAAAAAAACAGAAAGAGATTCTGGTCTGTGGCTGGCAGTCTGGTCTCAGAATGTGGACTGTTGAAAGGATGTCTGTTGATTTAGCCGGCTGGTCTGCTTTGCAAAATGCCATCACGTCCCGTAAAACTGGTATTTTGGGAGTCAGGAGACAGAATAAGCACCTCTAACTCTTTGCTCTGCTCTTTGAGTCCCTTCTAAGAACTGATTGGCTGTTGCCCTGCAGAGGTGGGCTGCTGCTGCTGTTCTGCATGAACTGCTGCCAAAGTCAGAAAGATGTGTGAATGTCCTGCAGGAAATGCTTAGGTAGTTGACAAGTGTAAAAATATTGGTGTGAATGCTACAATGCAAGTTTTCTCAGCGGTGTGTTGCTAGAAAAAAAAAATCAGATTTGAATTTTCTATGCTTTTCAAGTCTAACTTTTCTTGTTTCTGCTAAAATGAGTAACAAGTGTTGTTGCAACTCTGCACATCTTCCTGGTAAATAAACTGTGTTCATTTCTGAGTGCGTGAGGCAGAGCTGACTCATCATTCTTTCATTGCTCACCAGAATCTGCTGACAGAGCTTTCTTTGCAGGGGGAAACCCAGCTATTAATGACAATTTAATCATCTTCTCTCACATAAATGTCGAACAACTGACTATCTCTGCTGTCATATTTTCAGCCGCACATACCCATTTTAGCCGCCGTATCTCCTCTGGTCATATTTCTGTCATGCTTCCGTGCCCCCCCTTCTCCCCCCTCTCCCTCTGTCATTCATCTTCTAGCAATTCCAGGGCCTGACACGCTCTCTCTCTCTCGCCCCTCCATCTCCCTTTCACCACATGATACCCCTCAGTTGACATCTGCATCTATGTGTCGCTATAGTAACCAGACTTTTTTGCTGACCCCATGTTTGAATTGCATGACAGTGCTGCCGGTCTCAGCCACAGGACAAAGATTAAGGAGGTGGTTCAAAGTACTTTAACCCCATTTTACCGTGCAACTGAGTATCCCTTTGGAAGCATGTGCATGCACACCAACATAAAACTGCAAGATTATTTGAACATTTCTTTTTTATTAAAAAAAAAACAAAAAAACAAAAACATTTCATACAATAACAGTTTTACAACCAATAATTATAACCTGACAAGAGAAACAATAATTACACTTGAGAACCAGAGGACTTTATATCTTCTTTTTAATAAGTTAAGAAATAACATTTTATTTTTCCCTTGGAAATGATTCTCTAAAAGCATTTATACATAATGGCAACCTCTAAAAGCCAGGCCTTTAAGACTTGCTAGCATGTTATCAAAGCAGGCATTTTTATTTATTTATTTTTTGTTGTTATTCTATTTCCTTTGGATCTGGCAGCAGTTTCTATGAATGAAAAGGTTATTGATATTTTCCAGAATAACTAGCTACAGTACACAGCAGAACTCTTCTCTAAATTCAGTGTATTTCGATCAGTGTTTGCCTACTCCAGTGTTAGCTAATGTTAGATTGAGACAAGATAGAAGAACAGTACAGTAATGTTTGGCGTTGAGGCATGAGTTTCAGTCTCCAGTTTGTAGATGTCGGTTCAGTCCAGTGTCCTCATTGTCCTGTTTTTAAGTCCTCAATCAAAAATTCAGTCACTTACAACATAGAAAATGTGGCCAGTCAATGGCTACTATCTGTCTAGCTTTTTTTTCTTCAGGGGCACTTCCAAAAATCCTCCTTGATGGCATTTGTAGCAAACAAGATCCAGTGTGTACTAATCCCAGGAGTTCACAATCTGTTCAGTCCAGAAAGCAGGACGCTTCGTGACACCTCTGGAGAGCAGACTTCCTGTGAAGTTGTCCAGAGAAATAGGAGGACGGTCCACCACTTTTGATCGATCCAAATGGCTACAAACTTCCATCTTCGAGGAAACACATCCTTGTGTCTCCACATCCCTTTGTATGGATGGATCTTTCAGTTAGCTTAATGGCTTCCTGCCAGAGTAGAGACAAATATGTTCTGTTAATATGTTTCCCACCGCATTAACAACCCATAAATGCTTCCCAGTAATTATTTCTACAACTTCCATTCCCTTAGTTTTCTCTCATATGAATGGTCATTGCTGCTGAGAATTCAACAATTACGGCCTCTTTATTGCATTGCTCCCTACTTTTATTGTAGGCTGTTTCTCACCTTTTCTACATGATCATAGCTCTCATAGCAGCTTTGCTGATGCGTTTGCGGTGTTTTCTCCTTCGCCGAGGGGAAGCAGGTCGAAACGGCACCTGGCGAGCTGTTGCCAACATTGGAGCTGCAGTTGGTAATGCTGAAAGAAAGATAAAGAAAAAGCAAACATGAGACCAGTCGCATGGTTCACGCTGCTAATACATTTAATTTGCATCACTCTTTTTACGCCAAAGTAGTTTGATCCAAAAATATTGCTAATTCCATAATTTAATCTAAATCCTATATTTTATGTCCTATTGAAGCTATTAAAGACCGTATCGATTGAAAATTGGGTTTTGGTGTTTTGAACATGTTCTTTGGAATTAATCTAAAAACACATGTTGATTTAAATGGAAAAATTATAATTAAATGACCACTGGGAAAACTTTTAAAATAGATAAAAACATAATTGGAGTGTGTATTTAGGTGGGTTTTTTTTCTAATATTGCACAATGTTGCAAAAAACATTTAAACATTTACTGAAATTGAGACAAAAAGACACAGAGCTATAATAATTAGACAGGGGGATCAGGGGAGGAGCAGCTCAGCTCCAAAAGCCACGCCCCCTCAGAGGAGATTTTGGAAACAGAGGCTTTAGATTAACATGAAAAATGGCTTTTTAAGACATTTAGGTTTTGGAATTGTGGTTAAAAACTTCATAATCATAATTAAAAAACTAATGGTAACTTTTTTTTTAATAAAAAAAAATTGTCATAGGGGGACCTTAAAGCCTGTGTAACAAAAACTGTGGCTCGTTGCAGGTTTGCCGACAGAAAACCTCTCAAGGGATTGGGAAAGAATGGCAGGACACATTGTGACTATTAGTAACTTGTCATACATGTACTGTTTGCTGCTTCCTGCACAGGAAACTCACTAATTCTCAGACTTTACCAGCAAAAATGACTAGACATATTACAAGGCTGACCCAGTTCCCACAGAACATGGACCACAAACACATAAAACTCGAGGGAGAATTTTCTACACAAAATAAATGCATTGAATTTAAAGTCTCTCAAAGAATACTAGATGTTAATGCCTCAAAAAAAGAAAAGAAAGAAAAAACATGGCATCTATTTTCTGCACTATAAGATGGAGCTAAAAGCCTTATTTTATTTTTTTTAATGCAGCTCATAATCTGGAGCACATTGACATGGATTAATTCTGGTTGTGTTTACTAATATTGAAGACATTTTCAGAGGTACACAGTGTCAAAGTGTTTGTTTTAAGTTGCAAGCAAGATTGGGTGTTATTGTAAAGATGATAATGCACCTAACATGTAGCTGGTAGCTGTGTTGGACTTTTATTTATTGTTTTGCTAGCAAGGTTGAGACTTATAATCACAGTTACATTTGTTTTAGCAGCATCACCCTGGTATTGCAAATATGCTAATGTGGCTAACATGTAGCTAAGTTGGACTGTTTTTTTTATTGTTTTACTAGCAAGGTTGAGACTTAGCGTAGTCACAGTTGCGTTTGTTTTAGCAATATCAGCTGTTTTTTTATGTCTTGCAAACAAGGTTGGGAGTTATGGTATTGTGAATACGCTAACATGGCTAACGCTTTCAACTTGACTAGCAGGTAGCGTGTTACAAACAACTTCTAGAGTTACTGCTAATCTAGATAAAGTCTGCCTTATATATGACATAAATTCAAAAGTAGATTATCCGGTGCACCCTACAGTGAAAAATTCAGTGATTATTTGCTCATTTGCTTTGCTTTACTCCTTTTATTTAGTTGTTTCTAGCATCAAGTATCTCCATGTCCACTTTCACATCAGCTTTCTCCCTTCATTCTGACCCGCTTGCACAGATCTTTCTTCCTATAGACTTCATGCTGGGCATCTCTAATCTCAGCATCCTTTTTATCATGAGATCTACTATCCCTCTGTAGAACAAGCCCAAACTGTCCTAATCACCTTCTCCATCTCTAAAAACATCCTAACATGACTTGTTTCTCTCTCATATTTATTCTTGATCCTATCGAAAATGTCAATCTCAAAGAGAACATCAACATTATCACCTTTTTCTAAGTACAACTGTCTCTAAACCATACAACACGGCTAGTTTCATCACAGCCTTCCCTGACACTGTTTTGTCACACATGAAGGAAAATATCTCTTTTGACTCGCTCCAACCTGCTCTCTTTACTTCTCTACACTCCGTTGCTCCACACGGTTGACCCTGAGTCAAATCATTTACCTGTTTCTTGAGCACTTCCTGCTTTTTCATGAGTCCCTCTTGATATGTATTGTCTTTGTGTAGCCAGCCACCTGTAATTCCTCTCCGCTCCAGAGCAAATCTTCCATGTCTCTAGATTGTCCTTCATATACTACATAAGCCATAGTCCATAAAGCTTCTTGCACCGTTCTCTCTGTTCTACAGCTCCTCTCTTTGGACTCTGTCATGCTGTTTCTCTAAAGCTTCTGAAACATTATTGCCTTTCACCAAAATCTCACCTCTGACCTCAACTAAGCTTCCACCACTCTTTGTTTTTCTGTTTCCACAACTTGGCATGTCTCCCAACTTTTATTAAATGGGTACCAGAAGACTTCTTCTTCATTCCTGCTCCACCTCGGTTCCTCCTCTTCCCTGGACTCTCTAACCCTTTTCATAGTGACCAACTCCTCAAAGTTTTCCTCCTATTTTCTCATTTCAATTTGCCCACCCACAAATACATTTCCCTCCCTGTGTTTTATCACTCTAACTCGGTACACCATTCATTCCATTTTTGCCTTTCTTCCGTACCAACCAGTACAAGTCCCTCCTCCCCAGTGACCATAATCATGCAACTCTGACTTTTGTGATGGTAACTATAACCTTTGCACGCACTTTGAATGATCAACAGCAGCTTTAAACAAAGTCTACAATTGTGTTTTGTTGATTATTTTAAATGTTGTGGTTTAATTTAGTACAGTGGTCCCTCGTTTATTGCGGGGGTTACGTTCTAAAAATATCCCGCGATAGATAAATTCTGCAAATTAGAGATACAAATGTTTCAACTCCTTAAAACTCCTAACTAAACACTTTCTACACTTTTCTCAGACAAACATGAACATTTTCACACGTTTCTCTGTTGTTTAGAGTCTCAAAGGTCAAACTATTTAAAAAATCTCTTTGCGATTGAAAATTTTTGTAAATTTGCCAAACTGAATGCATTCTGTACATGAGGCACAGCATGGCGGAGGTTGACGGACAAGGTCAAAAGTCAATCAGGACGCAGAGCACAGTGTACTTTAAAGTAAAAAAAAGGAGAGAAAGAAAAAAATGCACCTAAAAAATCATCTTAACAGCAAGAGCGCTAAAGGTGAACCACAATACAGCGTGGGAACACTGAATTCACGGTTTATTCATTTTTTTAAAGTATCTGTTTTGTTTTAAACACAAAAATCCTGGTGACAAATTTACCAATCATCGACAAAGAAGAGATTTAAATCAGTAATAGTATTATATAAATCTTGGTATCTTTAAAGGAGAACCAAAGTAAACATGTTCTTGTGTTGTACTTATTTTTCTCACATGGTTCAACTGTACCTGTTTTGAATGTGGTTGGCTTTGGTCTTTGCTGAAAATGTGGCAGATTGAGAAGAGAAGGTTTATCCGGTTCCTTCTGTACTATTTCCAGAAGTTTTTGTCTCCTCTCCTCTTCTGTTAAACGACCTTCCTCAGAGCTCGTTTTAGAGTCTCTCTCTTTCCCCTGATTGGTCAACTCTGCCCCGACTGAGTCTCCACTATTAGTTGACCCACTTTCCTCCCTCCCTTCTTTCTGAATGATTCCTTCAGTCTGTTTGTAATGTGTGACCTGTGCAGTCTTTTGGATGGTCACTGAGTCTTTTTGATCAGTAGTTGGAGGGTGAGAGGATTTATCTCCAAAACTGGGTGACTGGGTTGGGCTGAAAGGTGAAGGGCTGTCTGACTGCAGAAAACTGAGCCGGATTTGTGTTGTCAACTCTTGGTATTGTGCTCCTATGTAGCCGTGATCTTGTGGGTATTGGGACTGATGATGATACTGTCTCTGCTGATGCTGCAACAGCTGCTGTTGCCTTGATGCATGGTCAGGATAGGGTACATCACTGTTTGATGCAGGATGGCCCCCCTCCTCTCTGCTCCCATCATAGCCACTACCGTGTCCTGGCTGTGGGGGGTTTCCCATGACTCTGTGCTCTCCCCTTGCTTCGGATAGCCAGCTTTTGTTCATCCCGGCTGTGGTTTGGTGCATTCCCGGTTGCGCGTGCATTGTGGCATGATGCACTCTGGGCTGCGACCAGCGCACCAGCTGAGTGTAACTTCCTTGATGCCATTGCCTCGCTACCGGATCACGCTCTTCAGAGTTATAATGTTGTTGGTTGTGCTTTAGGTCATCATGGCGATGGAGGTCAGCCTTGGAGGTGTGAGTCTTAGATGAGGGAGGGTGAGCTGGTCGGGGAGGAGGAAGCGGATGGTGGGAAGACGGCGGCTGTTGTTGTGGTGGTGGTGGAGGAGGACTGGGGTTGCTCTGAGAGGTAGAGCGAGAGATGGAGGCAACTGAAGATGCAGTATGACACCTGCAGCTGACGTGATCCTCCACTGAGATGATGGCTTTTTCATAGTGGGGCTTTCGGTTTATGTATTGGATCTTTATTACCTGAAAAGGGTGGGAAAAGTACAAAATTAACAATCACTTCAATGCATTGTCTTACGTGCAGGTTATGAAATGGATGGATGGATGGATGGATGGATGGATGGATGGATGGATGGATGGATGGGCGATGGATGGTTCACTGGTGAATGGATGGATGGATGGATGGATGGGCGATGGATGGTTCACTGGTGAATGGATGGATGGATGGATGGATGGATAAACAGATGGTAGATGGATGGATGGATGGATAGATGGACAGACGAACGGATGGGATGATGGATGGATAAATAGATGGATGGGTAGATGGATGAATAGATGGATGGATGGATGGATGGATGGATGGATAGATAGATGGATGAATACATGGATGGATGGACGGATGGATGGATGGGTTAATGGGTGGATGAATGGATGGATGGAGGGACGGACGGATGGATGGATAGATAGATAGTTGGATGGAGGGACAGACAGATGGATGGATGGACAGATAGACAGAGGGACGGATGGATGGATGCATGGATAGAGGGACAGAGAGATGGATGGATGGAGGTACACGGATGGATGGACGGACGGACGGACAGACAGACAGAGGGACGGAGAGATGTATGGAAGGACGAATGTAAAGACGGATAGACCGACAGACGGAGGGACGGACTTATGAATGGATGGTAGATTGATAGAGGGACAGACAGACAGATGGATGAAGAGATGGATAGATGGGCGGATGGATGGATGGACGGATGGATGGATGGACAGACAGACAAATGGATGGATGGTCCGACTGCATTTGGCTATGCCACATACTGTATTATCAAGTTAACTATTAAAAAACTCACGACTAAGTCTAACCCGGGACTGGTGAAAGAAAAGACAAGTAAATATTTGGGATGTTTGCCTGTTGCTTAGCAACTGTACTTGAGAAGCAGCCTGGGTCATGACCCTCATCAAAGACCTAAATGTTTAAGGCTTGTTTTTCTACAAATTAAACAAGGAGTTCATAGATAAGATTTAAAGATGTTGAAGGACTTCTTTTTTCCAAACAGCTCCAGGGATCTGGATGACTGCGGGAAAGAGGGATTTTTCACTTTTTATTGCCATTTCAAAATATAAGGCTTTGGTTGTCACTAAAAATCAGTGTTTGTGTTTGTGGACAGTTGGTGGTCAAGGCAACTCTAAAACATGCTGGACCCAAAATGTACAATTGAATCACGACACATTCCATCAAAGACTAGATTATCCAAGATTTCCTTTTTAAAACTACTAAAGCACAATTATGTTTCAAAATGAAATTTGACAAATTTTACGTGTCACAGATGAAATCACATTCTCTCTTTGCAGATGTAAAGATTTAGTTCTTTTAATTTTTAGAGTTGGAAGATCACATATTGATTTGAGGCAGTTTTGTCGAAAGTATTACCTGCAGGTATCTGCTGGAGGTAACAACGGGAACGCACTGCCACTGCCGGCTGTTGCAGCAACCCGAACACCGCTGCACCTCCACACACGGGGGCCACAGCATGAAATTGGTGTTGCGGCGGTCCAGCATTGACCTTGTTATCTCCATCACCTCTGTTCGGACTTTGCAGACTGCTTGCTGTGCCGGCTGTGCCTCAGCTGTGGGTAAGAAAAAGAACTCAGGCGTCATAAAAGTAACTCAAGTTATTTGAAACTTGAATAAAGTAAGACAACGCTAATAAAAGAAGCTGAAAATGAAGTGGAAACTTACAGAGGCTGCGAACGTATCGAGCATGTGTGGGGTCTGGAAGAGTATCATGCTTGTCCTCCTCATCTTCTAAAAAAAGCAGAAAAAGGGCGAGTCAACCACATGTATTCCAAATAAAACTGGTAAACAATTACCACCAGTAAGATCAGCTCAAAAACTGACAAAAAAGTGTTATTTTGGTTTTTGGCGAAACATATTGTTCACTTCACAAAGGAAGCATTTTTTTCTTTTTACCCCCGCTGAAACAATTAGGCTATTTTCTGCCACAATATGTCATCTGCCATCAAGAATACTGCAGAGAGGTGATATGAGCTGTTAAATATAGCTCGTTTGTGGCTATGAGAGAGTGTATTTGAACTCTAGCATTTGCCATTATTTCATGGTCCTAATTATATCCCCAGATAGATTGCTCTTGGCCTCTGCGGGTGTGTGGATGTATAATGCACAGATGTGAAAGGCGTTACTTGATTGCTTGATAGCCTTAATGAGGAGCTTTCTGCAAACAGAGAGCTCTCACTGTCAGGAGCTGTTTAACACAGGCTTTTATCTGTATCGCAATGTTTAGTGGCAGTCATCCAGTCCTTTCTCTTTCATGTTTTATAGTAACTCGAGACTCTTTAAGCTGCATTTTATCTACAAAATAATAAAAAATGCTTATCTAGATCTAAAACAACTTGTTCAATTTTGATAATGCCTCATAAAAATGCTCTTATTGGAATGAAAGAACCAGACAAATTTAACAGTGTGAGCCTGTGTGTGACAGTTGGGTTGTGTGTGCTAAAATGTTCACCATTGGGTGTTAAACTTCTGTTGCCTTGTTACCCTGAAGATGCTCAAACCACCATTTCTTTCCCTGTCATCCGAGACACTATGGCGCAAATAACACCTAAAATTACTTCAGTGTGTGAACATGTCAAAGTAGCAGATGTTACTAAGGCACAATTAACACTTAATTTGTATTGTATTTGATACATGCAATTCTGTGACCCCTTTCTCATTAACATGATCAACATTTACCTTAAAAAAAACCCTTGGATAAATGTTTGCTCCATGTTCTCTGCCCTGTAGTGCATCATCATTCCACTGGGGGCAGTAGAAGGGTTTTTTTCTTCTAATTTCAAAATGGCTGCCTCCCTGAAATCTCAAAAACACTTTTGGCGGGAAAACGTTTTGCTACTTTTCAAATCTTTATGGTGGGAATAAATCATCTATTGTTACTCGTTTTAAATAACTACTTGCTGTATTGACAGAAGGCAAAATTTGTTGATAATTAATACCTTGTAAAACAGTTACACCATGTTAAAAATGTGATCAAATTTGAGACAGTGGGGAAATAAGGTGCTTTTATTCCTGAACATTAAAGTCAATATTTTTGCATCTTATGCTAATATTTTGGCGAGCAGAAATGTATCAAATCACCCAACATATGATAATTGATATTTTCTATATCCCAATAAAAATTATATTTCATCAAAGAGTTTAAAAAACATTATAAAATTTGAATTTTCTGTCAATTCTTTGATGTTATTGCCTGTACAGGGTTAAGTTTTGAATATCCCTGGGGTTTCACTACTAGGTCCATGGGGCAAAACGTTTAGTACCGTGATGGGTGGAGACTATATTCATTAAATACTAGTTACTATTTATTAGGTGTACTATTGCTTTGATTACCAAAATAAAAACCAAAAGCTTCCAGGTTTCAGGACATCTAAGCCTGATTCAAAATAATCTAACAACCCAGAGGCACAATCTTTGAAGAGATCAACTAGGACAGGAGCATATTCAGAATCACTTATTTATAATGTGAAAACTAGAAAAAAGGCAAGTTTATTTCAGACAAAATATTGAGTCACTTCCTCGTGCCTCGTTTCTGCGCCTCCCTGGACTGGTTCTTCTCTGTGGTCGCTGTTATGTCACTGTGTTATTTATGTATTATTGGATGATCAAAGGCCTGTCTATTAATATATGGATGTGTGACTTGGTTCCTCAGCGGCTGCAGGGACTTTTACTACATTTTTGGGTCAACTGCCAATCATTGTGTGAATGGGTTTGTTTGAACTCCGTTTGGGGTGAAGGTATAGAGTGTGGTTGGTCTCCTTCTGTCACACATCCATAATTCAAACCTGCTAAAGGAATCCAGAGCAGGGGAACAATGCAATGACCTTGTACTGGAAGTCCCTCCCCGCCACACCCCCCCTCCTCTGTTCGTCGGTCCCACTCACAAGGTCGCAGCAGCTCCCTGCTCTCTTCCTCATCAGCCGGTTCATCGCTGCAGCCGCCTTTTCTGCAGACTATTGCCTGAACACGACGCTTGGCATCATGCTGACACTTTCATACCACATTCCTCCATCTTCAAGGCTGTGCATGCACACCCACATGCTTGCCTCCCCCATGTGGATGTTATTACTGTCTGTGTTTGTACGTGTGTGTTGCAAGCACTGCTGGTTTGTACCTATTTCACTTGTCTCCTGCTGCAGTAGAAGCTTCAGGTCGTCTACAGAGGAGATGGGAGAATTTCTCACCAGGTCAACTAAGGATGGGGGGAGCGGGTCGCCCTGCAGAGTCAGAAAAAGACAAATAGAATGTCATATGTGCTGTTATCTACTTCATAGAAACAATATTTATACCAAAACAACACAGTCTGAAAAGTGCTGAATCATTTTCCTCATAAGAATCAATGTTAGAGATTTTTCACATTTTCACATTAATGAGAAAAAAAAAATTGAATTGAAAAAGGACATGTTGTAGTTTAATCTGACATTTTTAAAATTATTTTAAAAAAGGGTAAATGATAAAACTTGAGGTTATATTAGTGATTTAGTTTAGGAAAATGATGGCTAAAAACAGAATGATTAATGAGTCATACATTTACAAAAAAGTAAATAAAAGGGACAATATGTTAATTACGTCTTTAACTATTACTCATAAAATGCCAGCAAGTGAAATGGTTAAAAGATTTGATAATAAAGCAGTCTGAATTAAAGATGAAATTGATATACCTTTTTTTTTTAAATGGTTAAACTGGATTATTGGCCGTGTTAAAAACTTGTTTTTGTTTCTGTCAGACTCTAAAAACTTCCTATTTTGTTTTTTTAACCCAACTCCAAGGTAAAAAACACATAGGAAAAAGAAAACAAAAGAAAAAAATGGGCTATAATGAAACCAATATAACAAGAAAAAAATTATTTTGCTACAAAAAGTAACCCTAAAAATATATCAAAACATGAATAACTCAAGAATTGGTTGAATAAATACCTGTAGACTATATCCAAATAAAAAAAAACCAGTGTGCATCGATGCTCAGTACATCGCCAAATATAGACCACAAAGCATTGCGTTTGAACAATTTTTGCAAAAAAAAGTCCTTAAATGCATTTTTTTAACAAACTATCTACATTTTCCTCATCAGAACACAGTGGAGTAAATACACATCATAAAATATTCGTATTGATTAGATTTTCACTTCGTAAAATTGGTAGTGTCATTTAAAAATAATTAAATAAATTAAAGGAGTGAGCCTGATGTCTGAATTGCTTTTAAAATCCAGGGCACTAGATAGTCCTGCACTATTCAGGTTTTTAGTAGTCAGGGATTCAAATCAGATATAGCCAAAGTGTTTTTAAGAAGTTAAAAGGCCAAACAATTTCCTCATCATCAAGCATTCAAACACTTTCAAAAATCTGCCACTTTTGAATTTCCATACATTTATTTCTACGGTTTTAGACCATGTGCTTTCAAAAGCACATCGTATTCCAGTCAGTGTAGTAAGCTCCAGTTACATTATGTTCATAAAACATGTCCTAATAAATGTCATCTATGATTCTAGAAACTTTTAACCATTGTTTTCAGCCACAGTAGAACAATAGTAGTGGAAAAATGTTGCCATAACCAGTAACAAGAAATCATGCATGCTGAATGCTCAAACAGAAGCATAAAAGGGTTAAAATATCCTTTATTTGTGTTTTTACTGAAAGGAGGAGACTATTCCAGTTATCTCTAATGATGTAGAGATAGAAAGACAAATGCGTTTCGGAGAAAAGAGAAGGAGTATCTCAGCGCCTGATCTCCAGTCAAACTTGCTCCAGTTTCATTTCCTCCCCGTGGAGGAAATTATTGCGACTGGTGTTGGTTGCTGTTGCTGTTTACCCACAAACACCACTTTTACTCCTGTAGATACACAAGCAGTCTTTATTTGTCTGCTCCGTACCCCTTGTCTGTGTTGACCCTTTTATCAACTTTCTATGTGGTTTCTGAAGATTTTTGACACACAAATTAGAACAAAATGGAAAAAAAACAAAAAAGTTGTATCTTTCTAAAGTAAACTCCACAAAGTACACAGTTACTAAACTGGCTGTAATTATTTAGTACTCAGGAAAAGAGAGAAAAAAACCCTAATGAACTTTTAATGAATGCCATGGCATGACTTCATTATGAATTCCACTTGGCTGTTTATGAGGGCAAACTTGCTCCGCGTCTCCATGAAGATCAAAGACGACGGAGCGCTGCAACATGTTTTGCTTCGGTTGGGTGTTTGCTGATGCTATCTGGAGGCAATTTTGATACAGTCACATGCTTGAAAGATACCAAAACAAATTAAGGAGTGACAAAAAGAAACAAATGTTGTTTTTGAGATTGAAGATACTGTTAATGCCACTTAGCATTCAGCAGATTGAGGATGAAAGGGAATTCCATAAAGTTACACTTCGAGACTGACTGTGCTGTTTCACAGTGGCTGTATTGGTCAGACTTCTTGTGTTTCATAAGCTTTGAAATTTTAACAAACAATTTTTTTTTACTTTCAGTGAAAACACACACATTTCTTCTAGCTTATTTTTGCTTTTATCCCATTTCTGTTGTTGTTGGGGTTTATCTGAAGCTACATTTATGGCTTCCACGTTCAAAACTCTCGCATTTATATGTCGCTACACAAGTTTTTAGGCCTGTTTTTGGGATCTATGTACCAAAACGCAATTGCAAGCGTGTTGAAAGTTTGACGAATCAGGAACTTGAATTTGTTAGTGAGTTGGCTTCACTGTTAATTCACAAAAGTTCCCGTCGACAGCGATTAGTCCGAGTCGTTGTGAGTCACGCTTTTTAAGGAAGTACTGTTAACCAATCATGAATGAGCTTGTTCTGGCCTCACCCCTCCTACTGAAAGCGGCTCAGAGGAATCTGTCAATCAAACATTTGAGGCGGGGCCAACGGGAGCCACATGCTTTTACTAAGGCATCTGATTGGTCTGATTATAACTTGAATAACTGGTGATAAAGAAAAAATATATAAAAAATAGGATTAAAGAGAGCGTGTTAAGAAGGAAGCATCAAAGGAAGAATGATTATTCTGACAAATAAAATGACTGAAATCACCCAAAACATCAAAAAGTGACACGGAGGGAACCCAACATCAATATGTGACGACTTGGGGAGGAGAATGTGTTGGAAAATCAGGATGCCTAAAGCTGTGTGTGACCAGAATGGTGACCATTATTTGATTGAGGTACCAGACTGTTGTGGCTCATTCTGCACCATAGCGAGGTTTTCAATCATATCTATTTACCATTCCTAAAGTCCTACTCTGATCTTTATTTTGATCTACTGTAAAAGCATTGCTTTTTTTAATGATGCCGTTTTTAGACAATGTCAAAAACCTGAGTCGTTTTCTAGGACAGTGCAACAGGAGTTCATCAGAATTTCACCACTTAGTTTTGAGCAGGATCCTTGGTGCAGAGTAAGCCCACCCTTAATTCCCATCATCCATTTGTTTACACGCTCTCCCACTAGCATACAGTCCAACAGGTGTAGCAAAAATGGTGATCTGTATTGGAGCTATCCAGTCTTACAGTTTTGAGACAAATACCAGCTCAGATGAGTAATTCAAAAACATATATGGATCTAGTTGTATGCAAGTGGATGCATCAGGATGGAGAAGAGTAGGGACCTCGTGGCTTGTTGCTGTAGTTTCTACGTCACAGCTACAAGCTTTTTCAACTTTTTTGTCTATTCACAACGATTTGAATCAATACATTAGCTTAAAATTAGATTAATTTTCTTTAAATGTCATCAGAAAAATGCCACAAGAACACCAAAAAACACAATTTTCCTCTAAGTGAGTATTTAAAAACAATACTGAGAATCTTTGAATAAAATTAACAGAAACATTTCATTTCCATAATATATGTTTTTTTTATTATCTGTCAAACAAGAGTTTTTAGGAGAACAAGCTGTTTGGCAGCACCAGAATATTGTGGCAAAATCTGCTCTTTTGCTTACATAGCAAATACACATTTTTAAATGAATAATTGAAAACATTTTTAAAAGCAGGCAATCCACTGGGATCATAACTATTGCCAGGAAGCCCCAACTAAGAATAATTAGCACAAGTATGCTAGAAGTTTTTGTTTGCTTAAAATAACCCACCATATTGGTACTTGTGTTCCAAGAAAAATATTTCTGGTAATGATAAAATCAAATTAAGAAAATTCTAAAGTTTAACTGATTTTTGTCTGTCTTTCAAGGAGGTTACCAAACAAAGTAAAATTCTATTTAAATTGTGCAGCATCCATGAATACAAAGGGTTTATGTATTTTTTTTCATTGAATAATGTTGTGAACTTGTTACAAATCTTTTTTCAAAGTTAAAAGAACAATAGATGAATAGAAACCAACAGCTGTAAACTTTTAGGGACAATGATAATGAAAGCACAGTGTGCGTAGAATCCCTAAAGGTTTGGACAATATCATCATGGACCATTTTTGTTGTGTCACTGAGTATTTCTTTTTTGTCATGACAGGCCAACTCAACCATAAACAGCATTCTTCCATTTTCTTTGAAGCATCTGTGCTTTCTGAGCTGGGTTGCCGCTAAAAC
Organism: Oryzias melastigma; assembly: GCF_002922805.2. Lineage (NCBI taxonomy): Eukaryota > Metazoa > Chordata > Actinopteri > Beloniformes > Adrianichthyidae > Oryzias > Oryzias melastigma. The sequence goes on along the minus strand of NC_050512.1, from coordinate 9,816,857 downwards.
CCTTTTATGTCCTGTTCTTTCCCGGCCTCACGCTTTCTTCTCTCTCCTGTCCCTGTCTGCTTTGTGGGCGGCGATGGCTCAGGACACCTGGATGACTTTCACAAGCCATTGGCTGACCTAGTAAAGCAAACACACGATTGCGCATACACTCGCCCCCTCTTTTCACATTTACCTTTAGATGCTTAACCACTGTCCGCCTCAAATTGTTGGGAGAACTTCACACACACACAAACAGTTTTCACTCTGCAGCGTGCTATCATTACAGTCCCCAGCACTTATCGCAGGCACACGAGCACACTCACAAATTAGAGAGTGGAACACATATACAGGAAATAGTTTCTCACACGGACAAACAGCCTCAGTTTGAAAAAAGAACAAGAACCGGACACTTCTCTGGAGTTATTCTCTATATGGATAAGTCCCACTCTGGCCATCTTTTGATCTATTTAAAAATACTTCCCAGTGCTATTTTAATTATATTTATACATATTTTAGCCAAAATCAACCTGCACATGGAATTGTGGGCAAAGCTGTTGACATAGAGTAAGCCCACCCTTCTTACCATCATCCATTTGTTTACAAGGGAACTCACATCCCCTTATAGGCACTAACGTTCGAGGTAAAACAAAAATGGCATGCAATATTGAATCAATCCAGCTGTAAAGTTTGACCAATTTGAGAAAATACCTATTTGTCTACTAGTGGATTCATCAGAATGGAGCAGACTATGGAACCGGTGGTATATTTTCTACATCACAAATAAGCTCTTTTCCAAGCTGCATTTTTTTTTGGTTGCTCCTGATTCACAACAATTTGAATAAAGAAATACTCAGAGATGCCATTTTAGTCTTAATTTTCATCCTCCATCATCATTGCTATTAACATGTTTGAATTCAAATTCAGCAGTAATTAGTTGCTCTCCTATTATTTATTTAGTTCTCTATGCTTCTGTTTGGTGAAGGTCAATTCATGTGTTGTCCCTCTTTCTCACTCCCCTCTGGAGGGGAGCGGGAGAGATTTCAGATTAAAGATCGCCTGTGCTCCTATTCTTGGCCGTGGATTTCGCCTGTGACTCATCTCACATCTCAGGGTGGGAAAGAGTCCAGGTGGATCATCTGTGTTCCTGTTGTTGGCCGTGGACCTTGCCTCTGGCTCGTCTTGGCTGTGGATCTCGCGTCTGGCCCGTCTTGGCCCGTCTTGGCCTCTGGCTGATCTTGGCCGTAGACCTCGCCTCTGGCTCATCTTGGCTGTGGACCTTGCCTCTGGCTCGTCTTGGCCATGGACATCACTTCTGGCTCGTCTTGACTGTGGACCTCGCCCCCATCTGTCACCAAGTTCTGTCTGGATGAATACTATTCAAACATGTAGTTCTAGAGTTAGATAAGCTAATTCTTCTTTAACAGTCTTGGTAAATCGCCTGTAAGTCCTAGGAGAGGATCCCGTCTTTATGTGGACTTCCCTGAGGTTTCTTCTTTTTTCTATGAATCAGGTTTTTTAGGAGTTTTTCCTGACAGAGAAGGAGGGTCTAAGGGAAGGTGTAACCAATTTAATTTAGTCTGTTTAGTTTAGTTTGTCAATCAGCTATTGTTTATATTCCGACTTTCTGCTTATGGACAATTACCGGTTTGAAGCCCAAATGAGACAACTGTTTTGTTATATTCGGCTTTATAAATTAAACTGAACTGAATTGAATTCAATTGATTTGAATTGAATTGAAAAAGAAAAATGTTCAAACCACAATTTTCATTAGAGTGGGTGTTTAAGGTGTCTATTACTGATCTTTTTTAAAAATAACTTCTTCAAGTGACATGCTAAAAAAAAGACAGGAAGGATGTTATGACTTACAAGCACTAAAGAAAAAAAAAACACACCCGTACGGCACGGAGCCTTGGAGGAAGCCTGCAAGGCAACAAGGTAGTATGGAATGTTTGAGGAGAAAGGTGAAGTGTACTGGAATGTAATTACGGGCCCGGCAGACGGCTCACACACATTCAGCCAAAAACAGGCACAAACTATGTGAGAAAAAACCCAATCCACACAGAAAAAAAGCTGTAAATCTGCATGACGAGTGACTCATAATCACTCAGAGATGTCACAACACATGCCTTCTTTCATCAAAGTCGTGGCGGATTGCCAGCTTTCTGCTGCATGAAGAAGATAGACTTGCTGAGCTCGGTGGGTACTCTGTCAATCACACAAATATACTCAGAAGAGGAGCACATAAGCCTTCCCACCCCTCACCAAGCTGCAGATGAAAGTGCTGGTGATTGATGGGGAAGAAACGACAAATTAGACAAGAATAGAAATAAATTGCTTGTTCTCTTGTTGAATGGAAAACTGTGTTAGCGTAACGTGATGATCAAACCCTCCCATCTCATCAGCTCATAAACCCATTCATTACTTTCACCATCTGACTCCTTAAGCTGAAGGGGATTCTGAACTGTTATTTCAATGAAAATAAGAAAGTTAATGTCTTTGATCATAATAACAATGATAAAACCCAATGCAATAAACCAGATTTTCCAGCACCGAGTCACTCCAATGACAGCAACACACCTGCAGCGTTTTGTACTGAGAGTGAACACAGTCATGACACCACTCACTATGACGAAATCTCTTCAGTTTAACTGAAAGACTAGATGTGTTACTATAGCCCTGTCAAAACGCCTGTGAACAGCAGGTACCGACATCTGCCTTCTGAATGCAGCAAGATACGTCTCCGCTTTGCAGTGAAAAAATAAACGAGTAACCCAATTATTTCAGAAAGTTATGCTTATTATAAGTTGTAGGATTCAGTGGGAAGCCAACTCCTAATAATGCCGTTGCAGCCTGCAGGCTTGTGCTCTGAGGGTTCATTGATGGAACTTCGAGTTCTGTTTGTTGGACTTCTAAGAGCACATATAGATTGGGTAGGCATGTTGTTACTGGAAAACGAAAATATTTGATTGATTCTTCAATTTGAGGTAAAAAAAAAAAAAGAAAATGCGTTAGTTGTAAACATGTTTTCAAGGCTTATAAATTCCATTGTTTGGTTCTTCGAAACAAAGCTGACATACAAATGTCACTGTGTGTCTCCTGAAGGCGTAACCTCAAACATCACAAAAACACTCACTAAACGCTGCTGGAACAGGCCATGTGTCCAGATGTGTGCACGCAAAAAAAAATAAATAAATAAAAAAACACGCACACATGCTACAGCGTGGCACACAAGCTCAATGAAATCCCTTGCAGATTAGTTGTTGTTCTTATGTAAAATGGATCAAGCCACCATGCAGGCAGCAGCAGCAACCAGCCTGGCTGCCTGCAGAGACAATAGTCACACAACAACCTGTTCAAAAGCCACCAAACAGCAGTTGTGATTTGACCAGCAGATGATGAAAAGCTTGAGATCTGCCCTTTTAAGTGATTATCGTCATGTATTTAACCGCGGTTCCATGTAAGTGGATTTACAAAAGAAGCACGGTGTCTCACTTATTGTATAACCAGACACATCTGACCGGATTAAATGCAACAGCTGAAGGAAAATTATCTCCATAAT